>NC_057813.1:711172659-711181968 GCF_018294505.1 Triticum aestivum | reverse complement strand
AATGATTTGGATCGCATCACCTACAGAGGTAGGTTTCATCACCTCACGGAATATTTAATTTCAGCTTCATTTGCAATTGTATACCAGTTGCTTGACGAAATTTTCAAATGTCCAATTTTCTTGGTTGTAGGTCTTTGTGATTGATGAGCTGGCTTAGGAAGACACAGTCGATTATTACTGCCTATTTCTCCATTGAAAGCTGCTACTTCTTTCATCTTGAAAGTACATGTGTGTACAATGGATACTTTTATTGTGATGTTTCTTCTTTGTCATGGAGAGTTTGAAACTGCTATACATATTAGTCTTTTGCGATTTCACTTTCCTAAGCTCGAGCCACAGCGTTGGTCCATGGCGCCAGCGCCATCATCGTCTGCAGGAAGAGTGTGGGCCGTGGAGACGGTCGGCTCCGTCCGGCTCTTGCGCCACCGCCTGTCCACCCGAGAGGCCAGTCCTCGCGTCCTAGCCTCCATCCTCTCTCGCTGTCACACACACCCTCTCCTCCGTCCTCACGCACGCCCTCAACACAAGAGAAGATGGAGCCGGCATGTGTTGTTGGTTTAGTTAAAAAACAAGAAGGGCATTTGTTGCCTGAAAAGCACAGCCGAGTCTTGCTGCCACGTTTTCCTCTGCTCTTCTAAATGGTTCATTCTGTCTAAAGAAATAATAAGGTGTGTACGATGTTAGTTCATCATATCCAAAGAAAACGCTTATTTAGTTCATTCTGACCAAAGTTGGCATGTATACAGGGTTGGGGGCCGTTTTACTTGGTCATCCATTTCCTTCAGTAAAAACTGCTCTTTTCTGTCACATATTTGTTCTGTGATGACCGATCATGGGACAAGCATGGTCTATATAGTAAGATAGTGTCCTTGTTTTCCGTGACTGTATAAATGACAAAATAAATTAGTAATTAAGTGATTCATTCTGGCCTTTTAGTAAAATACACCATGTATGTCCTGTAAGTAAGTTAGGCCTCAATGCGATGCCGATTTTTTGTATCAGAATCTGATATTTTATCTGCATGTGTAGCACTCAAATTACCTTTTTCATTTCTGTTTTCTTTTCATTTAAGACGTTGATTTGAGGTGCTAAACTAGATGTTTCTCACAAGTCGCCTAATTATATGTGTCTTTCACTCTGTTATATATATCTGTATGTATTGTACTGTTATTCATCCCATTGTGAGTTCCCTTCGTTCTCCCAAATGGTTCTCAGTCTTAGAAGAGTGCGATATTTTTTCAGAAGTGTCATTATTCCTGGCATGTTATACTGTAAATTACCTGATGGATCTTGGCTGCCTTGTCACCTCCAGAATTTAGTCATTGCCGGGAATTTGAAGAAGATCCGTTCAGGAGATTTTAAAGGATGAAAAAAGCGTTTAAAGTGTGAGCAGAAGTCAATTGATAAAGATATCGTACATCTGCGAGACAATGCTTCAAGTTTGATGTAATTTGCAAGTCATATTCCATTGAACCATTTTGAAATAAATTCATTTGTTGAGCATTAAGCGTGACAAACTTTTGATTTCGTTTCGTGCTGTCATAAGGTCTTTCTGTTTATGAAACCTACCAATATTTTGTTACATAGTGAAGTCCTGAATCTACTGTTATGACAGAATTTGAAATTCTTTGACTTTTGTAGGCACCATATGATATGTAACTTATGGTTTGTTGCTTCGAAAAGTACTGCCATGATGTCATGGTCTTAAAATTGTGGAAGCTGACTTTTGCTTGATGTAGAGTTGACGTCGAGCCTTGCCTTGTGGTGCTAGCAGACAATGAAGAGTCGCCCATTGATTGATCTTGAGATGGCCATGGCCCTGCATTGTGGACGCCTAAGTTTGCCAACAGAATTAGTTGATGATTCCTACATGGAGAGAAATTGGATGTCGTATATTATTTCTTCCAAATCAATAAATGGTAACTCTCAGATTAATAATACTCTCTAATAATATTCATAGTATATATCTAATAATTCTCTCTTTGAATATTAATTAACAGAATGTCAGTTGGCAATAAAGTTTTATGAGCTTGCCAATTTCTTAAAATCATTATAACAGAGTGTATAATCTTTCCTTGGTATATCTGTAGTAATGCATGGCGTACTTGCAGATATGCAGGTTTTTATTGACACCACACACATTTATGGTATTTTGAAAACGGGACCAGATATGTTTTTAGTGTTTAACATTCATATGAATATTTTCTGCAAATGTGACCATGGAATCCATATTTCCTATGTTTGTTTTAATAATATGCATGATCTTTCATTTGCAGTTCCAGAGACCTGCTACTTACTCATAATTTGATAATATATTTTCAGCTGCGTATCAGAGTGCCCTTTCATCGATTTTCATATTTAAAGCAGTGAGTTTTGTACATTGTTAATGTTACAAATATTGTCAGCTAAGTCTATTTCACCAAATTAATAGATTGATGCATTCGATTGTGTGTAACAGATTCTTTAGACTACATGCATACACTACATCTACTTCATCAAGATTATGTGGTGCTACCTTGCTAACCCAATTGTTCGGGGTCTCTTTAAGGAGATGCCAGATGGAACAAAACCTGATAAGGTCATTTGCCTTTCTCTTGGTAATACCAATTCACTCCTCGGCCACCCACCAATGTCTCACCTTCTTTTGATTCATTGTGTATGTTGTTGTGGTTGCAACTAGCAACTGAAGAAAATGATGATTTGGTGATGACTGACATAGTAAAAAAAGAAGAGGTACACTCGAATCAATAGTACTGTTGCATAAGCATGTCCCATGTAGCTAAACATTTGCATCTTTTTTCTCATCATCTTCAAAAAAATTAGGAAAAAGTCGGTTGCCTGCTCACTCTCCACAGTTAACAGGCAAGAAGGGTAGGAATTTAGCCAGTAACCTTAGATATAATGATTCCATCTTCTACTCTTTATAAGAAATTCCTATGCGTTTGTTTTTCAGCATGTGGTTTTTTTTATCTAACCAGAACTGGTTACCATGATTGATCTATCGGCTAGCGTTTGAAAAATAATTATGATTTTGTTTTTGTTACAGTTCAGTAAAACAATAGAAATAGGCAACATCATGATAGTTAAGTGCAACCATTATGGTTCTATGATATTGGTACGGCTTGGTCCATCAAAAATCACTTGTTATCTACTTATTCTTTGCTAGCTTCCTTTGTTCTATCTCATAGCAAGAAAGGTTATTACTCACCTTATTTATGATGTCCTATTTCTTATCTCAAGTTGCATCATTTCAATAGATAATAAACAAAAAACAAACAAGTATCATTGGGGATTGAACGATGATATGGAAGACATTTTTCCTTTTGCCAATGATAGCCAACCAAACACACCCACCATGAAGAGCTGCTTAGACAATGACGTCATTTTTTATACCGATGGCACATGCAACGATGACTACCTCATGTAAATGACTGCATATCTTAGTTAACATAAGCTGAATGAGCAAATCTTATCATGAACTAACCTCATGCTTTTCTTTTGTCTTATAATCCTACAATGCGAGGTAATATATAACGTTATGTATGAACATCAAACCTAAATATATATTTCCTTATGCTTCAAGGACTTTATGATCAGCCTCTAAATATTCTTACTTGCATGGTTTTAAATCTCGGTTCGCTCTCCCTCTTTGCGCCATCGGCGCAACGGGTCATCTAGTGACGATAAATAAAAAGCGATCATACGCTTAGAGGTTGGATGTACCTATAGCGAGATCCCTGTATAACTAGGTGCGTACATGAAACATGATTTTGAACACACTTAGCCTTGTTGAGATATACTGCGCTTAATATTGCTCATTACATTTAAGCTTAGTGGTGTCACATAAAAATATATATACAGTACTATATAACTTAATCACTACACAAAGCTTGTTCAAGTCCTACATAATGCGGGTGGCCTTTTAACTTTTTCGTTACCGAAACCGGTTCAGGTTGACGTGCCACATACAAATGTATAGTATGTAACTTATTTAATACAAACTATTCATCAAGGGCTAGATATTCTATAACACATAAATTAAAATCTATATGACATATATCTAATTTTTAAAATAGAAGTCTTGAATAGAATAAGTACATATGTCCAATCATTGTAGAAACAATATAATTCATATTGTTATTTTCATTTCATATAAAGGAATGAGAAATGTTGTTGCATTCATAAATATGGCGATAAACAAAAAATAACAAATACAACATCCATTCAAATAATTAAAATAAGACACACACAACCTTCACGGAAAAGGATACCACATATTGTATACCGTAAAAGCATACTTTCTTCCTGTATAAATATAAGGCACATGTGTTTTCAGCATTTAAATTTGGTAAATGATTACTAGAAATGTATCTATAGAATTTGGTACTAAATTGATACCGTTAAAACTTATTTTGATATGAAAAGAAAATATCAGTTTTGTATCACACGATCAACATATTGTTGACTAATCAAGATAAATAATGAGAAGCATGTGCGCTTACATTTCCAAATCAACAGACTAATACATTTATGTCAGCTTGCTTACATTTATGTAAATGTATCATCGAAAATGGTGTTTCACCAGTGGATGATGGTGTAGCAAACATAAAAATCGTAATACGCCTTTTGGGTCACAAATTAGTCAACTGTATGAGTGGTCCAAATAAATACCCATTCTGTTACAACTATTTTAGACCATAACATATATTTTAGAGAAGTAGCTTGTAAGCATAGCCTGATGTACAGAGTTTATTGCATCTTTGTTGTATCACCAGTGGCCAACCTATTATCTTGTTTTTGCTACAACGAAAGTTTCCTTGGAATCGCTACTCACCCATCTCTGCAACATTGCTTCAGACTGAGCATGGTTAATGTATTAAATCCGTATCTAGATGTCAACTTAGTGGGACCAATTATCCCTCGCCTTTAACAAAATTGGAATTGATGGTAAGTTTTGATTAGAGATCGATGAGAAGATAAATAAAGGAAGGGTAATCATGTTTGCATGTTTCTGTTGATATAAAACATTTTAGCATCATAACCAAAGCTTATTCATTACATTAATCAGGCCATTTCAACTGCATATACTCATTCATTCAACTGCTTCGAAAGTTAAAGCAGAGAATTCTTTTATTTTTTGGAATAGGAACTGCATATGTAAAATAATGTTCATGCCGATGAACAAGAAAAACATACTTGCCCACATAATTGTTTAATTACGACCTCTAGGTCGGCCAACATTTTGATTCTACAAAGCACATGAGCAAAATGCAAGCCTTTATTGTACTTGGATATTAAGAATTTTCATGCATTAATTATTTTAGGAATACCATGTGAAACTGCACACAGGTCAAAACATTGACTTAAATATATTATATACAAATGATTAGATGTCTTTCAGGAAAGTTGACACTTCAAATAATGAATTTTCATAAATCTTGTTCGGAAAATGGTTACACGCGTAGACAATTAAGTCCATCAAGTGTTCCTTTCCAAAAAATCTGAAATTGAAAAAACGTGATCAAACAATATCCAAAATATATAAAAATGAAAAACATGATCAAACAAAATCTGAAAATGAAAAAACATGATCATAAATACTCCTATATAAGGGAGCCAAAAGTGCATTTTTTTTAAAACATGATCAAGCAACATCTAAAAAGTTGAGACAGCAAACCTAATCAAATGTTCGAGCTTCTTGCAAATTGTCAGTCAAAAATAACATCCGAGGAGCTCTGGCACAAAAAAACAATGCCCAAAAAGTGAGCAAAACTTTGAACATTGATTTTTTGTTCGTGAGAGCTCCTCGAATGTTATTTTGGCCGAAAATTTGCAAGATGCTCGGACATTTGATGACTTTTGATATCTCAAAATTTCAGATTGTTGAATTTTGTTAATCATGTTTTCTCTTTTTTTTTGCAAACTCAGGTGTAGTACACTCAGATGAAGATCCACTCTTGAGAAGTGGATTTGGTAGTTATAAAATAATTGGCTTATTTAGCGCAAAATAACATAAAATAGTATAGAACACTCGCATACAAATAATTGGTTGAAAATTAAAAGGTGGCAATCTGCAAACCATACACAACAAATTTGAGGGAAGATAATAAATGAATTGAACCATGTTAACTCGCAGCTTCAATAAAACTGGTCTGCAACACACTCATCTAAAACTTGGTTGAGTAAAGTATGATCAACGTTAACAATTGGTCCTGCTTTCTTTGGACCATCCTCTTGTAACCTAGGGGATGCACTCGTTGTATTAAGCATTACACTACAAAACTCTTAACTATTCCATCGTCCAGGTCATGCATATATATAGGAGTATTTTCTGAAGACATTCCGTTACATTACAAATAACTTATTTGGTTCGCTGGAGTGCAACTGACAGTTTACTAATTTTTTTAGTTAATTAGTTCAAATGCAGAACCTTCGTTATGTTGACACTGACATAGAAATAGCTCATGATAGCTCAATCTGACAGGTCATTTTACTCACTTCTTTTGAAAGTGTATATGAGACATGCTTGACTGATATTATAATTCAAATGAAATAAAAGGATAAGCAGTTGTACATGTACTCCCTCCATTCCTAAATATAAGTCTTTTTAGAGATTCTAATATGGACTACGTGAGGCTTCATTGACAGTGTGACGAAGGAAGGGGACATGGAGAAGGGGATGGTCCAGGCATGATATCTGAGAGGATTGAAAGGACCTTCTCCTTACCCACACGTTGTGTTGCCTGTGTGATTGGGGTTCAGCTGAAGACGGCGGATTGGATAGGAGGAAAGGAGCAGCGCTAGGGTGCTAGGGCTCTGCCTTGGTGTTTTTTTAGGGGGTGGGAGTTGCATCAGCAGAGGAAGGAGAGTCCTAGAGATGGGTTTTTTGGCTGAAGTGGCACAACAACCGAGAACTCCATAAGGCGTCACATCCGACGGTTAGAGATAATTAATTTCAAGATCAGACGGCTAGTTTGCTTAGTTTGTGAGGGTTAACGTGGAGGCTCGTAAGGTGCATCCAATTAGTAAATATAAGAAGCTATTTAGTAGCTTCTGGTCACTGAGATTTGGTTTTGCCCTTAGGTCATAGGTTCAAGTTCCACACATCACGTGGCCTTTTATTGTATTTTCCCTTTTAAATCGGTTTTGGCCGGATTTGATCAAATAAATGAGTTTATGGACTAAATCTGATCACTTTTCGAGTTGGTGGCCTAAAGCATGCATTTTATTTGAGTTAATAGACTAATGGCGCATTTCACTCTAGAACTGGGGAGAGACATCCTTGTTATTCTAAAAAAAAGGATCTTATTGTGGAGATTGGGACCATCCATTTCAAGCATTGTTTACACGAAACAACTTGTACTACTCAAGAGATTGCTAGATTTAGTTTTGAGATTAAGATTTCTTGTAATAATTGATGAGCCCCTTGATTTTATCCTTAACTCTCTCTTAAACAATTTAAGTGTCATTTGAGATCATAAAGTAAGCCATGATGGCGATCCCTCAAAAAATTTATAGGGTTCTAAATAAAAAAATATGATCGTACTTTGCGGATAATACATATAACATGTTATGTATAGTTTGGCTAGCTTCTTGGTTGTATTTGGCTTTGCATCATGAATGCAACGAGCCATTTGATAAAGTTGAGTCCTACCATGATGAAAACAAGAGGTATGGCTGCTACAAAAAATTCGTTAAGACAGTCTGGACAGCAATAGACTTACACAACATTAAGAAAGTACATATATAGGTTGTAGTTACAACATACCATGATAGTGTCAGGTGAAACATAGCTTCTAGTGCAAAAAGTTCTTTAAACTAAATTTAGTCAAGTGGAGGCAGCTTTTGGGGGGTAGAAATCGGGTTTTGATGCACTAATCATTCATGGGGGTCTACTAGATAGGGTATAATCCCTTAAAACGAAAAGTTTCTTCTCAAATATGTGACTTTTTAGGCCTCAAAACAAAAACTTTCTTCTGACTAAACAGGGGTTCCCCCGCTTTAGATTATAAAGCAACAAAAAGTTTCTTCTTGAATATAACTTTTGAGGCGTTCGTTAGAGATGCTATAAGAAACTAGCAATACAACTAGCAGCTTACAAGATAATACATATATTTTCTAAACGAGTGCTTCATAACCACCGAAATACCTCATTTTCTTCCCAGCAGGCAGACAACCATCATCGCAATTCTCGGTTGTCCCGTGAGCTACCTCAGTGTAGCTCCTCTTTGGAGCTCTAGAAATTTCATCAGCCAAACACTTGACCTCCTGAAGAAACCGAGCTTTCACTCCAGGTAAAAACCTAAGTTTAACAAGGCAGTCATATATTAAGGAATACATTTTAAAATCAATCTTGTTTCATGCATCATCTGCTGCAGAAGCTGCTGCATCTTTCTTCTTCACCACATCATCCGGAAACTACTGTACGAAAACACAAATGAACATTCAGTTTATCGACACCAATAACTGGTATATTCAAAAATATTTTATTGGAAACAATAGCTTATTTAGAAATGAGCTAATAACCTGTGTGGGATGCCATTCTTTGACAAATTCAGGGGTTAGAATCTTTGACACACCTTCTGCATAGAGCCTATCATCCTCGATAACTCAACCAATATCAGGAACCAGCTTGTCACATATCTCACGCAGTGGCGGAGCCAGGAAAGAAATGGTGGGTGTGCACACCTAAAAAAATTCTACCTAATCCAAGATCATACATACAATAGTTGGCAAAAATATAATACAAACAGCTCAATCAAGTCAGACAACATTATAGTTCCCAAATATTCCAAATTTGCAACGTTGCAAATACAAATAGTCTTACATGAAAGATACCCATATGTAGGCATGTAGAAACTATAACACTAAGTAACTCTACGACGTTCCTTTGCCATGAAATCTTCAACGATGTCTTCCTCGCTTACTTTCAAGAACACATCTCGCTCAATGAATGTTACTAAACAGTTGTTCATGAGATCATCACTCATACTATTTCTCAACTTATTTTTCACTAGATTCATTGCCGAAAATACTCTTTCAACACTCGCTGTGGCCACCGGTAAGATCAATACCAATTTGATAAGCATGTAGACCAAATCATAGAGAACATGTTTGTTTGTACCAACAAGCATAACAGAGAGTTCACCAATATTACGCACAGATCTGAACCTATCATCTTGTCTCATATCATCAATAAAAGTATCAAGTTGGAATTCAAGCCTTACCAAATCCATGCTTGATATGTCCTGGGGGGTAGAATTCAGCAAGTTTCATTACCTTGAGTGCATCATAAGAAGCAAATGAATC
>NC_057813.1:711170907-711172649 GCF_018294505.1 Triticum aestivum | reverse complement strand
TTACCGAAACCGGTTCAGGTTGACGTGCCACATACAAATGTATAGTATGTAACTTATTTAATACAAACTATTCATCAAGGGCTAGATATTCTATAACACATAAATTAAAATCTATATGACATATATCTAATTTTTAAAATAGAAGTCTTGAATAGAATAAGTACATATGTCCAATCATTGTAGAAACAATATAATTCATATTGTTATTTTCATTTCATATAAAGGAATGAGAAATGTTGTTGCATTCATAAATATGGCGATAAACAAAAAATAACAAATACAACATCCATTCAAATAATTAAAATAAGACACACACAACCTTCACGGAAAAGGATACCACATATTGTATACCGTAAAAGCATACTTTCTTCCTGTATAAATATAAGGCACATGTGTTTTCAGCATTTAAATTTGGTAAATGATTACTAGAAATGTATCTATAGAATTTGGTACTAAATTGATACCGTTAAAACTTATTTTGATATGAAAAGAAAATATCAGTTTTGTATCACACGATCAACATATTGTTGACTAATCAAGATAAATAATGAGAAGCATGTGCGCTTACATTTCCAAATCAACAGACTAATACATTTATGTCAGCTTGCTTACATTTATGTAAATGTATCATCGAAAATGGTGTTTCACCAGTGGATGATGGTGTAGCGAACATAAAAATCGTAATACGCCTTTTGGGTCACAAATTAGTCAACTGTATGAGTGGTCCAAATAAATACCCATTCTGTTACAACTATTTTAGACCATAACATATATTTTAGAGAAGTAGCTTGTAAGCATAGCCTGATGTACAGAGTTTATTGCATCTTTGTTGTATCACCAATGGCCAACCTATTATCTTGTTTTTGCTACAACGAAAGTTTCCTTGGAATCGCTACTCACCCATCTCTGCAACATTGCTTCAGACTGAGCATGGTTAATGTATTAAATCCGTATCTAGATGTCAACTTAGTGGGACCAATTATCCCTCGCCTTTAACAAAATTGGAATTGATGGTAAGTTTTGATTAGAGATCGATGAGAAGATAAATAAAGGAAGGGTAATCATGTTTGCATGTTTCTGTTGATATAAAACATTTTAGCATCATAACCAAAGCTTATTCATTACATTAATCAGGCCATTTCAACTGCATATACTCATTCATTCAACTGCTTCGAAAGTTAAAGCAGAGAATTCTTTTATTTTTTGGAATAGGAACTGCATATGTAAAATAATGTTCATGCCGATGAACAAGAAAAACATACTTGCCCACATAATTGTTTAATTACGACCTCTAGGTCGGCCAACATTTTGATTCTACAAAGCACATGAGCAAAATGCAAGCCTTTATTGTACTTGGATATTAAGAATTTTCATGCATTAATTATTTTAGGAATACCATGTGAAACTGCACACAGGTCAAAACATTGACTTAAATATATTATATACAAATGATTAGATGTCTTTCAGGAAAGTTGACACTTCAAATAATGAATTTTCATAAATCTTGTTCGGAAAATGGTTACACGCGTAGACAATTAAGTCCATCAAGTGTTCCTTTCCAAAAAATCTGAAATTGAAAAAACGTGATCAAACAATATCCAAAATATATAAAAATGAAAAACATGATCAAACAAAATCTGAAAATGAAAAAACATGATCATAAATACTCCTATATAAGGGAGCCAAAAGTGCATTTTTTTTAAAACATGATCAAGCAACATCTAAAAAGTTGAGACAGCAAA
>NC_057813.1:711104090-711104584 GCF_018294505.1 Triticum aestivum | reverse complement strand
ATATATATATGCTTGTTTTATATATATTTTTGTATGAATGTATGTATTTTTTCAATTGTAATATGCATGGTGTTTTCAATTGTTCTCTGATTTAGTACATTAATTTTAGGTTAGTTTCATTTTTAGAAAAGTTTTATATATTTAGGACGAAGGAAGAGAAGGAAGAAAGGAAGAAGGAGAAAAAAGTTTTATATATGCAAAAGTTACATTTTTAGAAAAGTTTTATATATCTAGCTAGAAAGAAGGAAGAAGAAGAAAAAGAAGGGGAGGAAAAAGGAAAATAAGAAGAGGAAGAAGGAGAAGAAGAGGTGAGGAAGAAGAGGAGAAATAAATAAGAAGAGGAAAAAAGAAGAAAAAGAAGATTTTCTATTTTTTCTTCTTCTCCTCTATTTCTTTCTTCTTCTCCTCTTTTTTTTTCTTCTTTTTTTTCTTCGATCTTCTCCTCTGTCATCGTCGATATACCCCTCCCGATAACTTCAACATGAGGGGGGGGG
>NC_057813.1:711102025-711103512 GCF_018294505.1 Triticum aestivum | reverse complement strand
CTCGATAATTATCAGACTTAAGATGCCCTTGGGTGTCTTTCTTATTAAAAAAAGAGCATTGGTATTGATGGTGATTTTGTAGAGAAGGAAGATTGACCATATTCTGTAGATAGAACAAGTTCTAGTGTATTTTGTTTGGAACATTTTCATATTCGATACAACATCATATATCAAATATCACAAAATACTTAATGCAGACTGTCCAATTTTTCAAGACATTTATAGCCTAACTCGAGAGGAGAATCTGACCGTTTGGAATTCATAGTGAACACAGATGGAAAGTTCAGACAGATGCATTTTCTGTTCATACGGTAATATGATATTGCTGCAGTTTAGGAAACTGACACAAGGTTATGAAATTACGAAGATTTCAAATGGTTTCATTTCCACTGGAATGTAATATACTGTAAAACACATAACCAACATACTATACACTAAATTGACGTTTGATAACGTGGAACCAACATACACTGAATTTCTTTCATCTTCTTCGAGATGAATCATTTGGTAGTTTTCAGTTTATTCTTGGACAAATTTCATGTACCTCGGCCTGATACCCTGCGCATCTTAGCAGTTGGTCCGTCCAAACACTAGTAGAAAAGGGGGCAATGGCCCAGGCCAGTTCAGCCCATTAGTCCCGGTTCAATCCAGAACCGGGACCAATGGAGCTATTTGCCCCGGTTCGTGAGCCCAGGGGGCCGGCCGGGCCACGTGGGCCATTGGTCCCGGTTCGTCCGGACCTTTTGGTCCCGGTTGGTGGGACGAACCGGGACCAATGGTCCTGGCTCCTGGCCCATCACTATTGGTCCCGGTTGGTGGCATGAACCGGGACCAAAGGGTTACCTTTCGTCCCGGTTCATGTCACCAACCGGGACTAAAGGGTTGGCCCTCGTTGCACCCAGCTTTTAGTCCCACCTCGCCAACCGAAGGGCGCCCACACCTGTTTATAAGCCTGTCCCTCTCTGTGTTGTTGATCTCCTCTCAAAGTGAAAATAGATGCACCTATAGAGGAAATTGGACCTAAATTTATAAATAGAAATTGATTAGGAATTTATGTTTAATTTTCTCTATAAGTGCATCTATGTTCACTAACAGAGAATTTTTTATTTTTTGTGACCTAAAAGAAAAAAGAAATCACCAAAAAACTGTAAGTATTTATTTCTAAGTAGAACTGAAAAAATAATGGCACTAGTAAAGTTAATCACAAACTTCAAATTCACACAAATTTCAAAGAATTCAATTTAACTATTCACACAAATTTCAAAGAATTAAAAAATAAAGCAAAAAACAAAAGAAAATAATTAATGCAGAAAACAAAACAAAAAAACTGGAAAAAACTAAAAATAGCAACAATAAGTATTTTATTGTAAGTAGAAACAAAATAAAATGAATAAAGCAACAAAGAAAGCAAAAAAAGTGTTTTCAAATTTGAAAACTAATGGCACTAACAGAAAGTTTATAATTTTTCTAAAACTAAAAGCAAAATG
>NC_057813.1:711096297-711098675 GCF_018294505.1 Triticum aestivum | reverse complement strand
AACCGGGACTAAAGGCCCTCACCAACCGGGACTGTAGGCCCTTTTTCTACTAGTGAAATCATGCTCATCATTGCTATCAGCAAACAGCTTTGTTTGGTTCCTTGGTCTCGACATCATCTTTGCCGCCATGTTTAATGCTTGGTTTCTTCTAGCCACCAGATTTTCCTTGTTTTTTTGGAGGGGGCACTTATGGCATCCTTGTTTTGCTATCCCCTGGCAGCCCAGAATGTTGCCACCCTCGTTCTTGGCTTCAAATTGTCATCATCTTCTCCTTCTACCCTTGCTTCCTTGGCATCACCATCCTCGCTGACTTGCCCTGGGCTAGCCACTACCTTTTTGTTAGATTGGGTCCCACTCAACTTCTGCAGTTGTGGCGTAGGCTGTAGTCTAATAGAGAGAGTACAAACCAGAGGGTTACATAGATATAAGATTGTAGATCGGTGTGGTAGTGAAGTAGTACTGTTGCTCACTCTTCCACCAGCTGTTATGAATTCAATGTTCTTTCCTGCAATAACCAGAAATTGGATAAATAATTACTGAAATTCCGGTATCCTGCATAATTATCACAGTTCATCTTACGAAATGCAAAACTATGAGTGACCAATTTTCTCAAATAATGGACGTGATCTTGTTCAAGACTACCACATTTTATTTATTTATAAACTCACTGTCGACTTTACCAGGATTCTTGCCCCAGCGGTGATGTAACAACCATTCCACAGGAAAGCGATCACAATCAACATCAACAATCAACATCAACATCGACATCATATTTCACAACCTAATAATATCTTACCAAAAAAGGCCTTCGCCCAGCTTTATATATAAAGAGACAACCAACAACAACAACAACCCGATACAAACACACGCCACCCCACCACATGCACACACCCAAGGTTAGGCTACATATATAGGCGTTGAGCGGAGCTACACCACCCCTATCACTACAAGAGTTATCGTTGTCCTCAACTGTGAAACCACCGTGAAGAGACGAAGTCGCATACGACGAACCGTGAGCTTCAAGGCGGCACCTTCAGGAAGGTTACGATACCAGAGCGTCGTGGCCCCCCAATCCGAGGATCAGGGTTTCCCCTGGAGCAACACGATGGGTGATGAGGACCGCGGCGACGCCTTCAAGAAGGGGACGAATTCGCCGCCGTCGGCCTGCCCGAAGACAGAACAGGTTTTCACCCCGGCCAACACTCACCTCCCTGGCATAGGTACGGACTTCGGGCCACCGTCACTTATCGTCGCACCGGCCACCACGCTGCCCACACGACCATTGCCATCGGGCAGCACCTAAGCCATGGGCTATGCGCACGAGCGACGTGCTCCCACCACCACAACCGACGCCACAGAATCAAAGACTGTCCCACCCCCTTCAACCTGGTCCACCGACGCTACGCCAGAAAGTGAGCCCTTTTGGCAAGTATGGAGCCCAGTCTGCCGGAGCAGGGCGGGGGAAGCCATCGGTACCACAGCCTCGTTTTTTCTTTTTCTTTTTTATGTTTTCTGTTTCAATTTTTTGCATTATTTTCTTCAAATAAGTATCTTTTAAAATATTCTAGATATATTTCACAAAAAACACTCTACAAAACAAGAAGGGCTGACCTTTTTATGACTGTTTCGGCCTTCTTAGCCTAAAAAAAGAAGGTATGGAAGGGCAAAACGTCGCACAAGACCAAAATGGTCAACAAGGGAGAAAAGCAACACGGGTCGGCCCACAGCCATGCCCTGCGGTATAGAGGAGGAAGAAGGATTGTGGAATGCATCCGCGATGTAGGAGAGGCGAGTCGTGGCGGAGCGAGGAAGAAGAAACAATCGGATGAGAGAAAGAGAAGTAGTGTTTCACCTTTTGTAGGACGATGCTACTGGTAGTTATATCCCTCATCTGCCATGTTGTGTCAGGCCCTTTTATGGCAGGTCGTGTCGTGCCGGCCCATATGGCCAAGTCTGTGTGTGTGGATTGTGCGGATGGGGAGCCCATCACGACAAGATTCATGTGAACATCATGACACGCCTAAATTTATTATTGTTTGCACGTTGTCATGTCATAAATTGAGATCATACTTCTAAAAAAGTTAGAGGGTTCTAAATAAAAATTTGAGATTGTACTTTGCCGATAATAATACATAAAACATGTTACATATAGTTTGGCTAAGTTCTTAGTTGTATTTGGCTTTGCTCATGAACGCAACAGGTCGTTTGGTAGAGTTGATTCCTACCGTCATGAAATCAAGAGATATGGTTGCTTCAAACATTGCACTAAAGACGACCAAGACAATAGACTTAGGACATCTTCCACGCCGACTCTTAAACCGTCTGCACATGTCCAGACCATGGAAGCCATCTAACGCGGCCCATATTGGTCAACAACG
>NC_057813.1:711095336-711096200 GCF_018294505.1 Triticum aestivum | reverse complement strand
CAACACCCCCAGCCCACCCAATCCCTCCCGGGTAACATTTCCTTCCACTCTACCCCTTATCCCCATTGTTTTGCATCTGCACCCTCCACCTCCGCCGTCGTTGTACCTCTCCGGCCGCGATAGAGCCATTACTGGGCATCCGCAACTAGCACCGACGTGCCCACTCGCCCTGTCCATCCTGGAGTTGTTTGTACCCAGGTACACTCCCCCCCTGTAACGCCCCAGATCCGATGCGCCAGGTGTCCGCTAGTTATTCGCCGTCGTTGCCATGTATTTTGCTTGCGTGTTGCATATTGTCATGTCATCATGTGCATTTCATTTTGCATACGTGTTCGTCTCATGCATCCGAGCCTTTTCCCCGTTGTCCGTTTTGCGATCCAACACTCCTATGCCCTCCGGCGTTCCCCTTTTGTCTCCTGTTGTGAGTGGGTGTTAAACTTTCTCGGAATGGACCGAGGTTTGCCAAGCGGCCTTGGAATAGCACCGGTAGACCTCCTGTCAAGTTTCGTGCCATTTGGAGGTCGTTTGATACTCCAACGGTTAACCGCGTAGCCCGAAACCCCCCTTTCTCTTTGCAGCCCAACACCCTTCCAAAGTGGCTCAAAACCCATCTAACTCCCTTCCATGCTCTTGGTCGTTCGATCACGATCGCGTGGCCGAAAACCGCTCCTCATTTGGACTCTCCTAGCTCCCTCTACCTATATATTAGTTCCCCCTCCGAAATTCACGGATAAACCCTAGCCCCCTTCTTCCTCCGCGCGCCGGACGCGTCCGCCCGGCGCCGAACACGTCCGCCTCCGCCCCCTCGCCCAACCAGGGAGCGCCACGTGGCACTCCCACCGCCTCCGCCGTCCGGCCCGCCCG
>NC_057813.1:711088072-711094781 GCF_018294505.1 Triticum aestivum | reverse complement strand
CCTGCCCGAGCCGCCTCCTCCTCCCGTCAGCGAGCCTCGCCGCCGCCGCCGGACCCCGCGCCTCACCGCCCCTCGCCGTCCTACTCCGCTCCGGCCGGAGCCGGAGCCGCCGTGTCGTCGCCGGATCTGGGGAGTGGGATGAGATCCACCACTCCCCCAATCCAAACATCTCCCCGTACCTGGATCCCTCCGTCCTGATCCGCGTCGTCCAGTTTTCGGAGGTCTAAATTCGTCTAAGTCCCTGTTATGTTAACATTATCATGCCATGTTCATCGCATCACATCTCCACGCATGTAGCTCCGTTTCGTGCGTGTAATATGTCAAATTGTTCGTATCGACAAGTACTTCATTTAATTCCATTGCATCATGTTCATTTGAGGTCATCTTGATGCCTGAATCATCGTTGCAAGAGTGCTTCATGATGTTGTCTGCTGTCTGTTAACAGAACTTGCTCTTTTGTCATTTTTGCCATGATTGATGTGTGCATCCTATGAGGTTGATGTCTACATGTGTTTTGAACTATGCCATGTCTTCTTTATAGAGGTGCATACCATGTATTTTTGTGATCAATGTGGTTACTAGCACAAGCATGCAAACTAGGCTTCGTAATGTTGCTGATTTTAGTCCCTGTTCTACTGTTACTTTGATGCCATGTAAACTTGATGCTATAGAGAGATCCATGCATATTTAGAGATACTTCAGTAAGGATATTTCGAACATATGGTTTTTGTCTATCTATTCATGCCCCTGTTTGCAATTATGGAGTAGTCTAGCATGTCATTTTCGTGCTCTACTTTTGCTTCAAAATGTTTCCTGGCAGATTGTTTACATGTTATTCAATTTTGCCAAGGTTGTTGTAGTTGATCCTTGCATGCTATGAACTTGTTCTTGCCTTGGTTTGCTTCATAAACATGTCTTCTTGCTGATGCTATGCTTATCTTGTCATGCAATGACTTGTGGTGAGTGAATCGAGCTTGTTAAGTAAGGTACTTGTTGTTGCTGTTTTGCTAGGCTAAATCTGTTATTTTGTGATGCTATGTAAATCTGCTGCTACAAGTCATTCTATACATAATCTGGAGATGTTCACTAAATATGTTTTGTTCTACATGTCATGCTCTGTTCATCCATGCCCCTGGTTGCATTTATGGCTTGTTGTACATTGTTGTTATCTTGCTCCAAAGTTGCTTGATAATGTTGCTGTCAGCCTGTTAACATTAAGTTCAGTTGTTGCCATGTGTTTTGCTAGTGATCCATGTACCCTATGGACTTGACTTGCCATGTCATTTATTGCTCTGTGGTTAGTGGTACAAGCTCACCAACATGCCTACTTATCGCTGTTCCTGCCATGTTTGAATCTGTATTATAACTTGCTATGTTTACATGGGTGCCATCATATTTTCTGATCCTTTTTGGCTCATGGTCAGTAAGGGACTCTTGTTCTATGCATTTAGTAGTATCATGTCATGCCTTTGTTTGCCATGATAAGTTCCTGTAACATGTTGTTTGATAGCTCTGAACATTGCAACCTGATGTTATTTTCTGCAAAGTCTGAAACTATTATCGTTTGCAATCTTGCCATGTGTGGTTGAGCATGTTCTAGTGATTTCTGGAGATAGCTCAGTGTTCATGTTTTGTTATGCTTTACCTGTACATCATGCCCATGCCTTTTGTTTTCATGTTGAGATGCTGTAGCTTGTTGTTTTGATGCTTGCAATATGCCTAGTTGTTGTTTTGGACAGATTGTTGCTATAACTTGTTTAGTGTGTGTGTGTTGAACCGTTGCTCCGTTTTAAGTGTGCTCTATATGAAACTTGCTTGTTTTTGTGTGTAGCTTCATATTATCATGTTGCATCCATGTTTTGAGGTATTTGCTTGATGTTTGGGTGCATTTTGCATCAATGCCATGTTTAACTTGTTTTGCTCATATCTTTTAGGCCGTAGCTCCGAATTAAATGAACTTTATATGTAACTTCACTAGAATCTCGTGTAGATCATCTTGGTTCATCTTAACTTGCTGTTTAACAACTTGAACATAAGGTTGATTCAGATCTAGACCAATTTCGAAACTTGCATATGAGGACTTACCGGAATTGTTATATGTTGTTACCGGCCTCATTTAAACTTGCTTTGATGTGTTGCTCTTGCATGCATCATCTCCTGCTATGAGTAGCTTCATGTAGTCTTGTCTTGCATCATGCTTGTTTGTGCATCATGTCATGTTCATGTGTGGTGTGTTTACCATGGTGTGTGCTTCTTCTCGATAGTTCCCGTTTCGTTGCGATCGTGAGGATTCGTTCGTCTACACTTGGTTCGTCTTCGTGGCTTCATCTTCTTCATGGACTCGTTCTTCTTCCTTGCGGGATTTCAGGCAAGATGACCGCTACCCTGGATCTCACTACTATCATTGCTATGCTAGTTGCTTCATTCTATCGCTATGCTGCGTTACCTATCACTTGTTTATCAAGCCATCCCAAATTGCCATGATCCTCTAACCTTTGACACCTTTCCTATGCAAACCGTTGTTTGGCTATGTTACCGCTTTGCTCAGCCATCTTATAGTGTTGCTAGTTGCAGGTGAAGTTGAAGAGTGCCCCATGATGGACAGGTTTATGTTGGGATATCACAATATCTCTTATATTATTAATGCATCTATATACTTGGTAAAGGGTGGAAGATTCGGCCTTTTGCCTGGTGTTTTGTTCCACTCTTGCCGCCCTAGTTTCCGTCATACCGGTGTTATGTTCCCGGATTTTGCGTTCCTTACGCGGTTGGGTGATTTATGGGACCCCCTTGACAGTTCGCTTTGAATAAAACTCCTCCAGCAAGGCCCAACATTGGTTTTACCATTTGCCTCACCACCACCTACCTTTTCCCTTGGGAGTCGCCCTCCCGAGGGTCATCTTTATTTTAGCTCCCCCGGGCCAATGCTTGTCTAAGTGTTGGTCCAAACCGAGCGATGTCCGGCGCCCCCTGGGAAACCAGGGTCTATGCCAACCCGACGTCTGGCTCATCCGGTGTGCCCTGAGAACAAGATATGTGCAGCTCCTATCGGGATTTGTCGGCACAGCGGGAGGCTTTGCTGGTCTTGTTTTACCATTGTCGAAATGTCTTGTAAATCGGGATTCTGAGTCTGATCGGGTCTTCCTGGAAGAAGGTATATCCTTCGTTGATCGCGAGAGCTTATCATGGGCTAAGTTGGGACACCCCTGCAGGGTATAATCTTTCGAAAGCCATGCCTGCGGTTATTGGCAGATGGGAATTTGTTAATGTCCGGTTGTAGATAACTTGACACCAGATCCGAATTAAAACGCATCAACCGCGTGTGTAGCCGTGATGGTCTCTTTTCGGCGGAGTCCGGGAAGTGAACACGGTTTCTGGGTTATGTTTGATGTAAGTAGGAGTTCAGTATCACTTCTTGATCATTACTAGTTGACGACCGTTCCTTTTGCTCTCTTCTCGCTCTTATTTGCGTATGTTAGCCACCATATATGCTTAGTCGCTGCTGCAGCCTCACCACTTTACCCCTTCCATTCCCTTTAAGCTTTGCTAGTCTTGATACCCATGGTAATGGGATTGCTGAGTCCTCGTGGCTCACAGATTACTACACCAACAGTTGCAGGTACAGATTTCGCGATGATCATGACGCGAGAGCGATGTTTGCTTGTTTCGGAGTTCTTCTTCTGCTTCTTCTTTGATCAGGGGATAGGTTCCAGGTCGGCAGCCTGGGCTAGCAGGGTGGATATCGTTTGAGTTTCTGTTTGTGTTACATCTGTAGTCGGATGTTGATCTTATGTATTGTGATGTTGTATTCGTGTGGCATTGTATGCCTTTTGTATGTATCCACATCTATTATGTAATGTTGATGTAATGATATCCACCTTGCAAAAGCGTTTCAATATGCGGGTCTATCCTTGGTGGGAGCTTCGAGTTCCTTTTGGATAGGGTCGCATATTGGGCGTGACAAGTTGGTATCAGAGCCTCGACCGACCCTAGGAGCCCCCTTGATTGATCGTGTAGTTTGGCCGATGTTGAATCTAGAAGAAAACTGTTTTCGGAGTCTAGTTATATCGGAGAGTAGGAATTCTTTTTACTCCTCAGCCCCTTCGTCCCTCTGGTCAGGAATCTTGACGTAGGTGTTTTGAATTACTTCTCTTCCCCTTCAAATTTTTCTTTAGGATCACGCAGTTGGTTCTCGGGTAGTTGTTCCTCAGCTCTTTTTATCCGGTGCATTTCTCGTCAAGTTGACTCGAGCCTCTTCATCTTTGCGAGTTCAATCTTTAGTTGTCTTATTTTCCCACCCGCCCTCCCTTCTTCTTCTCGGAACCGGAGTCCGTAATCGAGTTTCCATCCTACTCGTGCGAAGTTTTTGCTTTCTTTCCTCAATGATTTCAACCGGTGTTTTCTCTTCAAGTTATTCGTTGTTTCCTTTCCAAGTTGCTTTTGTTTTCCCGCCCTCCCACCCTTTTCTTCCCGGAGTCTGACTCACTCTCGACCATCTATTTCATTCGTATGGAGCCTCTTCAGTCTTTCGTCAGTTATTTCAACCGGTGAATTCTCGTCTCGGTGGACATTCTTCATCTCTTTTCCAGTGGATTCAATTCCAATTTTCGGGTTGATCACATTCTTTTCCTTGGATCAAGTGTTCTCCTTGCTCGTTTGCCTCTCGCCAGTTTATCATTCCGGAGCTCAAGACATCTCAGGAGATTCGTTTGTGTTACAATTAATTCGAGGTTGCCACCTCATTCAAATAGTTCAACTGTTCCGGTGCATCATCTATCTCTTCAACAATCCTTTCCAATGGTGTTATCTCTTCAGTGGGCCCTAACCCATAGGTCTTTTCCCAGGATCTTACCTGACTCTTCTGATTTCCCCGGAGTTATTCTCAAATTCTTTTTGGAGTTTGACGTAAGAATGAATTTCATCAGTCACATGCCATCTCTAAGATCGTTTTCAAATTCTTTTCATTGTTGGCTCAACCCCTTCGCTTTTCATTCTCCCGGAGTATCTCAGTGATTTTGGTGGTGTTTCTCGTCGTCGTTTGAAGATCAAAGAAGAGTTTTCCTATAATTCTTGTCCATCCTCTCGAAGATTCGTGGTTCTAGCTTCATGTCACTTCTCAATCCTTTTCAAGAAGAATAAGTAGTATGCAAAAATCCATTGCTTGTCATCAATTTAATTTGATGAAGGATAAGCATACAATAAATCTTATTCTTATTTCATCAGAGTGAGTAATCCCTTCCTTCAGAGTTTGTTCGTGAGGAATAAATTCTAGTTCCAATTGTTTTCATCTTTTCTTTTCCGGAGTTCAATTTCCTCGGTCATCTCGTCGGAACCTCCATCTAAATCATCGCAACGCTCATCTTATTGTTTTCATCCTTCAGTTCTATCTCATCATCTTTTTGTCACCGGAGTTCTTCATGGTGGTTCTTCATGATTTAGTTCATTCTTCAAGTGTTCATCAAGATTCTTGTCGGTGGAGTTCAAGCATCTTTTCTTCTTGCATCTCGAAGTGCAATTAATTCTCCGTATTCTTCTGAAGTGGAGTTTTGCATTTCTTCGTTCTTCTAAGTTATCCAATCATTTCAGTTTGCGGCTGGTTATCACCTCATAATTTCTGAGATGTTGTCCATAAGTCCACAACAAGCTTATTCCTTTCGTTCCTGATTTTCTCAATAACTCCAGTCAATCCTTCCTTCTAAGTTCTTTTCATTCCATTCTTTCAGTTCTTCCGGAGGCATTGCATTGTTCATCTCGTCAAGTGTCATCCCATCTTGTTAAGCTTGTGTTAGATTCCTCCATGTTTTAACCGGAGTGCTGCCTAAATCCTTTCAGTCTTATTCGTTTCTTATCTCGTTCTAACTGGACTGGTTTCATAGTCTATCTGTTTCCGTGAGCTTTCGATTCCCGTCATTCTCGTCGTTCCTTTCTTCTTCTCGAGTGCTCTCGATTCTTCACTTCTTCTCTTGAGTTCTTGTTTCACCTCATCCCTTTTCCCTTCCGTCTCGGCCCTAAGATCTCGGGACGAGATCTCTTGTTAGTGGAGGAGTGTTGTAACGCCCCGGATCCAATGCGCCAGGTGTCCGCCAGTTATTTGCCGTCGTTGCCATGTCTTTTGCTTGCGTGTTGCATATTGTCATGTCATCATGTGCATTTTATTTTGCATATGTGTTCGTCGCATGCATCCAAGCCTTTTCCCCGTTGTCCGTTTTGCGATCCGACACTCCTATGCCCTCCGGCGTTCCCCTTTTGTCTCCTGTTGTGAGTGGGTGTTAAACTTTCTCGGAATGGACCGAGCTTTGCCAAGCGGCCTTGGTATAGCACCGTTAGACCGCCTGTCAAGTTTCGTGCCATTTGGAGGTCGTTTGATACTCCAATGGTTAACCGCGTAGCCCGAAACCCCCCTTTCTCTTTGCAGCCCAACACCCTTCCAAAGTGGCCCAAAACCCATCTAACTCCCTTCCATGCTCTTGGTTGTTCGATCACGATCGCGTGGCCGAAAACCGCTCCTTATTTGGACTCTCCTAGCTCCCTCTACCTATATATTAGTTCCCCCTCCGAAATTCACGGATAAACCCTAGCCCCCTTCTTCCTCCGCACGCCGGACGCGTCCGCCCGGCGCCGGACACGTCCGCCGCCACCCCCTCGCCCAACCAGGGAGCGCCACGTGGCACTCCCGCCGCCTCCGCTGTCCGGCCCGCCCGGCCCGCGT
>NC_057813.1:711083085-711087722 GCF_018294505.1 Triticum aestivum | reverse complement strand
CCGCCACCTCCTCCCGTCGGCGAGCCTCGTCGCCGCCGGACCCCGCGCCTCGCCGCCCCTCGCCGTCCTCCTCCACTCCGGTCGGAGCCGGAGCTCGCCGGAGCCGCCGTGTCGTCGCCGGATCTAGGGAGTGGGATGAGATCCACCACTCCCCCAATCCAAACATCTCCCCGTACCTGGATCCCTCCGTCCCGATCTGCGTCGTCCAGTTTTCGGAGGTCTAAATTCGTCCAAGTCCCTGTTATGCTAACATTATCATGCCATGTTCATCGCATCACATCTCAATGCATGTAGCTCCGTTTCGTGCGTGTAATATGTAAAATTGTTCGTATCGACGAGTACTTCATTTCATTCCATTGCATCATGTTCATTTGAGGTCATCTTGATGCCTGAATCGACGTTGCAAGAGTGCTTCATGATGTTGTCTGCTGTCTGTTAACACAACTTGCTCTTTTGTCATTTTTGCCATGATTGATGTGTGCATCCTATGAGGTTGATGTCTACATGTGTTTTGAACTATGCCATGTCTTCTTTACAGAGGTGCTTACCATGTATTTTTATGATCAATGTGGTGACTAGCACAAGCATGCAAACTAGGCTTCGTAATGTTGCTGATTTTAGTCCCTGTTCTGCTGTTACTTTGATGCCATGTAAACTTGATGCTACAGAGAGATCCATGCATATTTAGAGATACTTCAGTAAGGATGTTTCGAACATATGGTTTTTGTCTATCCATTCATGCCCCTATTTGAAATTATGGAGTAGTCTAGCATGTCATTTTCGTGCTCTACTTTTGCTTCAAAATGTTTCCTGGCAGATTGTTTACATGTTATTCAATTTTGCCAAGATTGTTGTAGTTGATCCTTGCATGCTATGAACTTGTTCTTGCCTTGGTTTGCTTCATAAGCATGTCTTCTTGCTGATGCTATGCTTATCTTGTCATGCAATGACTTGTGGTGAGTGAATCGAGCTTGTTAAGTAAGGTACTTGCTGTTGTTGTTTTGCTAGGCTGAATCTGTTATTTCGTGATGCTATCTAAACCTGCTGCTACAAGTCATTCTATACATAATCTGGAGATGTTCACTAAATATGTTTTGTTCTACATGTCATGCTCTCTCCATCCATGCCCCTGGTTGCATTTATGGATTGCTGTAGATTGTTGTTATCTTGCTCCAAAGCTGCTTGATAATGTTGCTGTCAGCCTGTTAACATTAAGTTCAGTTGTTGCCATGTGTTTCGCTAGTGATCCATTTACCCTATGGACTTGCCTTGCCATGCCATTTATTGCTCTGTGGTGAGTGGTACAAGCTCACCAACATGCCTACTTATCGTTGTTCCTGCCATGTTTTAATCTGTATTATAATTTGCTATGTTTACATGGTTGCCATCATATTTTCTGATCCTTTTTGGCTCATGGTCAGTAAAAGACTCTTGTTCTATGCATTTAGTAGTATCATGTCATGCCTTTGTTTGCCATGATAAGTTCCTGTAACATGTTGTTTGATATCTCTGAACATTGCAACCTGATGTTATTTTCTGCAAAGTCTGAAACTATCATCGTTTGCAATCTTGCCATGTGTGGTTGAGCATGTTCTAGTGATTTCTGGAGATAGCTCAGTGTTCGTGTTTTGTTATGCTTTACCTGTACATCATGCCCATGTCTTTTGTTTTCATGTTGAGATGTTGTAGCTTGTTGTTTTGATGCTTGCAATATGCCTAGTTGCTGTTTTGGACAGATTGTTGCTATAACTTGTTTAGTGTGTGTGTTGAACCGTTGCTCCGTTTTAAGTGTGCTCTATATGAAACTTGCTTGTTTTTGTGTGTAGCTTCATATTATCATGTTGCATCCATGTTTTGAGGTATTTGCTTGATGTTTGGGTGCATTTTGCATCAATGCCATGTTTAACTTGTTTTGCTCATATCTTCTAGGCCGTAGCTCCGAATTAAACGAACTTTATATGTAACTTGACTAGAATCTCGTGTAGATCATCTTGGTTCATCTTAACTTGCTGTTTAACAACTTGAACATAAGGTTGATTCAGATCTGGACCAATTTCGAAACTTGCATATGAGGACTTACCGGAATTGTTATATGTTGTTACCGGCCTCATTTAAACTTGCTTTGATGTGTTGCTCTTGTATGCATCATCTCTTGCTATGAGTAGCTTCATGTAGTCTTGCCTTGCATCATGCTTGTTTGTGCATCATGTCATGTTCATGTGTGGTGTGTTTACCATGTTGTGTGCTTCTTCTCGATAGTTCCCGGTTCGTTGCGATCGTGAGGATTCGTTCGTCTACGCTTGGTTCGTCTTCGTGGCTTCATCTTCTTCATGGACTCGTTCTTCTTCCTTGCGGTATTTCAGGCAAGATGACCGCTACCCTGGATCTCACTACTATCATTGCTATGCTAGTTGCTTCGTTCTATCGCTATGTTGCGTTACCTATCACTTGTTTATCAAGCCATCCGAAATTGCCATGAACCTCTAACCTTTGACACCTTTCCTATGCAAACCGTTGTTTGGCTATGTTACCGCTTTGCTCAGCCCTCTTATAGCGTTGCTAGTTGCAGGTGAAGTTGAAGATTGCCCCATGATGGACAGGTTTATGTTGGGATATCACAATATCTCTTATATTATTAATGCATCTATATACTTGGTAAAGGGTGGAAGACTCGGCCTTTTTCCTGGTGTTTTGTTCCACTCTTGCCGCCCTAGTTTCCGTCATACCGGTCTTATGTTCCCGGATTTGCGTGCCTCACCACCACCTACCTTTTCCCTTGGGAGTCGCCCTCCCGAGGGTCATCTTTATTTTAGCCCCCCCAGGCCAATGCTTGTCTAAGTGTTGGTCCAAACCGAGCGATGTCCGGCGCCCCCTGGGCAACCAGGGTCTATGCCAACCCGACGTCTGGCTCATCCGGTGTGCCCTGAGAACGAGATATGTGCAGATCCTATCGGGATTTGTCGGCACAGCGGGAGGCTTTGCTGGTCTTGTTTTACCATTGTCGAAATGTCTTGTAAACCGGGATTCCGAGTCTGATCGGGTCTTCCTGGGAGAAGGTATATCCTTCGTTGATCGCGAGAGCTTATCATGGGCTAAGTTGGGACACCCCTGCAGGGTATAATCTTTTGAAGCCGTGCCTGCGGTTATTGGCATATGGGAATTTGTTAATGTCCGGTTGTAGATATCTTGACACTAGATCCGAATTAAAATGCATCAACCGCGTGTGTAGCCGTGATGGTCTCTTTTCGGCGGAGTCCGGGAAGTGAACATGGTTTCTGGGTTATGTTTGACGTAAGTAGGAGTTCAGGATCACTTCTTGACCATTACTAGTTTACGACCGTTCCTTTTGCTCTCTTCTCGCTCTTATTTGCGTATGTTAGCCATGCTTAGTCGCTGCTACAGCCTCACCGCTTTACCCCTTCCATTCCCTTTAAGCTTTGCTAGTCTTGATACCCATGGTAATGGGATTGCTGAGTCCTCGTGGCTCACAGATTACTACAACAACAGTTGCAGGTACAGGTTTCGCGATGATCATGACGCGAGAGCGATGTTTGCTTGTTTCGGAGTTCTTCTTCTGCTTCTTCTTCGATCAGGGGATAGGTTCCAGGTCGGCAGCCTGGGCTAGCAGGGTGGATGTCGTTTGAGTTTCTGTTTGTGTTACATCCGTAGTCGGATGTTGATCTTATGTATTGTGATGTTGTATTCGTGTGGCATTGTATGCCTTTTGTATGTATCCCCATCTATTATGTAATGTTGATATAATGATATCCACCTTGCAAAAGCGTTTCAATATGCGGGTCTATCCTTGGTGGGACCTTCGAGTTCCTTTTGGATAGAGTCGCATATTGGGCGTGACACCCCCCCCCCCTCTGTCGACGACCTCAACGGAGGACACCATGCCTATTTTCGAACGCCATGTCATTTTTTAGAGTACGAAGGATGACGAGCTACTCAACCATGGAGGATGAGTTGTTGTGCGATGCGTGGTTGACCATATCCGGGGATTTCGTGGGCAAGAGTAGATGGGGGACCTTCTCGCAGCAAGTGCATGAATTGTTTCATGCACGAAAGAACATTGTGCCTTACTGCTTGTACATCATTCAAGAACGCAACGTGAGGTCATTATGGCATTGCTGGTATGCTATCCAGACCAGTGTCACAAAGTTTTGTAATGTGGTTCGTCAATTGGAGGCAAGGTGGCCATTGCACGCGGTAGAGGACGAGATCGTAAGTTTTGCTTCCTCTTGCTCAACTTTGTTGATTTATTTATTCACTCAATGTTGGTCTACACATTATGTAGCATGCCCGCGTTGCCATGATGTACCATAGGACAGAGAGACAACCATTTACGTACAAACACTACTAGATGAAGCTGAAGGGGGAGTATGTGTGGGACGACATGATCCACTAATGAAAAACTTGTTGGACATCCTGTTAATCTAGTCGAATTTGAGAATTGTTGTACTAGACTTAATTGGCATGCTATATATGGATGATTTGTGCTATTTTCTATCCCACTTTGCTCAATATCGGCCGGTTTGCATGAATTTCATCTGGTTAGTAAAAATGCGGGTTGAAATGTATGCGGGCAGCGTTGGACAGCCGGCTCCTGCTTCTTTGTCCGTGGACTGGTCCAT
>NC_057813.1:711074078-711082946 GCF_018294505.1 Triticum aestivum | reverse complement strand
TCTGCCGACGGATCCGGGATAAATTTACGGGTCGCCCCTTGAAGATGCCCTTACAAAACATTAAGAAAATACATATATATATGTTCCAGGATGGAGTTACGACATAGCTATTAGAGTCAGGTGAAACATAGCTTCCAACACAAAGTTTAAGACATTATGATGATCTTAGAGGATCTGTAGCAGATGCCTTGAAACTTTCTTCCCATCCCAAAAGTCAAAAAAAATTAGGGATTAACTCTTTCATAGCTAGTAGATCACCTTAACATATTGAAACATCAATTTATATAAGAAGCTCATTTCAAACATTAATTTAAACTAGTTAATTGCATAATTCAACAAGCTTCCATAATAGCACCATACATAACATAATTAAATAGTCTATGTCTACAAAATTTGCATCATACATAGCATAATTATACATCAAATCCAAACATTGATATTAAACATATGAAGATGTATAATAGCAAGTTCTAGAGATGAAAATAGTTGTGGAAGTCTTCATTCAGAATGAACCCAAGCCAGATGATGACCGGTGATCACCCCCGGAGCACCGGAGGGACTGGCCTCGTGATCGTTGGCCATGGGCACGTAGTCTCCGGCCTCTGACTCATCAAGGATCTCATCGAGCTAACCCCACAATTGATCTTCTTCGACTTCCAAGCGGACATGCTCATGCCCGACCTTGAAACATTGCAGGGTCATCGGCCACCAGTCCAATCGACAGGTCTCGGGCCAGAAGTGGACGCGGCGAGGGGTACGAGCGAGCTGTCGTTGGACGACGGTGTAGAAGAAAACATGAAGAGCCGACTTCAAGTACCAACACATGATAATAGCCTTGGGGCTCGGTTTTACCGGATGCAACGTCAAGCGATACATGAGGAAACAACGTGAGAAGAAAGCAGAGGACGGGTCCACCATGGATGCGTTGGCTGGTCTTGCTCTTACTATCGAGTAGGTGTTTTTTCTAGAATAGTTTTTGAAGTAATGAAGTATTCCCTCCGTCCGAAAATATTTATCATCAAAATGGATAAAAAGAGAAATATCTCGAACTAAAATATATCTAGATACACCCCCTTTTATTCATTTTGATGACAAGTATTTACGGACGGAGGAAGTAGGAGTTTTGGTTTAGCCAGAAACACGTTGGCATTGTTGTATTGCCGCTTTAAGTTTTTTTTAGGGGTCACCACCACACTTTATTTCCAGGCACACTAGCTTTCCATAGTTTTCTGCCAATGTTTTTGTGAAGCTCTTGTATCAGAACAACTCTCCCGATTTTCCAAACAATCATCTCTCCTCCTCTTTGAATCCACAAGCATAAGCATACGATAAGCAGAACGAACTGAAAATACCCCTGTTTTTTGTTACCACCTTTAAGTTTTATTTTAGTGTTGATATTACCGCCTTTAAGTCGACTTAGTGGGGAGCTCCAGTTCGGCGCCTTAAGCGCGCGAACAGGTAGACGGCGCTCACAACCGCCTGCTCCTGGGCCGGCCCATGTAAGGCGAGCGACTGCTTCACCAGTCCACTCCCTGGTCGCTTCGAGCATAGTTTGACAGGTCGCGGTTGATCAGGTCAACTATTGACTTGAAAAAATAAAAAGGAAAAAATTGGCAAAAAAATCAAAATATCCTGAATTAAAAATGTTCAAGGAATTTTAAAAATTCACCTAATTTGAAAAAATCATAGAATTTGAAAAAAGTACATCAAATTTTAAAAAAAATCATTGATTTCTCTTAAATTCGAAAAATATTTCATCAAATTTTAAAAAATCAGAAATTTTGAAATAAAAGTGTATTGAATTTGAAAAAATATCCATAAAAAATCATTAATTTTGGAAAAAATTTATCGATTTTTAGATAAGTTCATCAATTATGAAAATAGTTCACCGAATTTGTAAAAAATCATCGAATTTGAAAAAGAGTTCATCGTATTTGGAAAAAAAATTCATCGGGTTTTTTTAAAAACACCAAAGGATAAAATCCTTGATTTTGAAAAAAAACACAAATTAAAAAACAAAAAAATAATAGAAGACAAAAAAGGAAATAAAAATGAAAAAGAAACCCAAATAAAACCGCACGGGAAAATGACCAGCGAACCGAAAAACAGTGAAGCTTCCCAGAACCAGAGGAGTTCCCACAACTGAAGAGGGAAATAAAGACAAGGAAAGAAGTTGTAAATCACTAGTCATTCTATGGCTTATTGGTTGCGATCGTTGGTGTAGAATGAGCAGATCATGAGTTTGAGCTTTCATGCACGCACCTTTTCTGAGCTAAGCAGAAAAATTAGGTCCATGGGCCGGCCCAGTCGTAGCAGAGGGGAGTGCGCTGCAGGCGCCGGTTTGCAAAAAGAGTAATAACCAGCGCCTGTAGCGCCAAATAGGGATTGCCTACTTAGTGTCAGGGGCGGAGCTACAGTATTATGTCGGGGTCAATTTACCCCAATGACCCTGGCCCAAATCTTTTATTTTGACCCAGGCTAAGAAGGACCCAGCGGCCTCACGTGCCATGGCAGCAGGCAGCCCAAACAGCACGCTCCATGCAAGCCCACTGCCCACCACCGAGAGGACAAAATAAAAAATAATATTTAAAAACAAAATAATAATATAATCTAGTCGCGTGAATGTGTGGGTGACCCAGCTGGTTCTCTAGGTAAATCAAAATATTCTTGTCATCTAGAAACCTCTACCAAGTTAGGATACTATGGATTACACACACTAACATACCTTGTGGTGCATCTATAAATTTCTAATGTGATACTCCGTATTAGTGATCAAAACGCTCAGATATTTCTTTACAGATGGAGTACTTCTGATTATCTTGGATTGTAGGTAACCGTTGCAACAAACAAATATTAGCCATCTCAAACTAATTTTAATAACCTAAAATAACTTTAGCAACATACTAGAACTTTAGTTTAGCACAAGATAATATATTTGTAATAAATGTGTGGAAAATACATGTGTCTTGGTATGCATTAGCATGTTGTGCTTGAAAATAATATAGAAGATAATGTAAAGAAAGTTGCATAATAAAACAATATTCGACATCTAATGACAAGATGAGCTATGGCGAAGCAAAAATGTTTGGTATAAATAGGTGGTACCCATGGCACCCCTCCTTGGATGACAACCTTTCCCGGCACAGCTCTTGCATCTTCACCTCACAGCGTTTTCTTTTATTCATCTCTCATTTTGTCACTTGCTTAGAGTAAATTATATGGAGTGAAAGAAGATGTATTTATAATGGTGTAATCGGAGGTTTCGGCAGATATATGCAAAATTGTTGTAGGGTGGAACCCTATGGGGAGATCTTTCACGAATTGGAGGGGGAATCCCCAAGAACAAGATGAACATAAGAGGGAAAACAAGAGGAACACTCAAGAACAAGTCCAATCACACATCCACTAGACAATCAAACACACAAGATCCACAAGGTACATGAACAATCAAAGTGAAACAAGATACATGGTAGAGTTCATCCCAAATCCTATGAAGGAGATGAGGGCTTGAATCCTAGAAGGATCTTCCCACGAAGGGGGGCTTGAATCCCTCGGGATCTTCTCACATGGAGGTCTTGAACTCCATTGGAGTGGTCTCTCTCTCTTTCTCAACAGGAGGAGGTAGGAGCAAAGCTCACCTAAGAATGAGCTATCACTTTGCTAAGTCTAAATGGAGGAGCAAGGGGAGTGTATATAGGTCCAAGGGATGAAGGGGTAAGTAGGGACGAGATGGGGATACAAGGGCCAAGCCCAACAGCCATGCATAGGTGGCCCCGTGTGCACGGGGTAAGTGGAGCCTGTGCACGGGGTATCCAGAGACTTGACGTATGAGCCCGTGCGCACGGGGTCTGTGAGGCCCGTGGACACGGGGGTCCCGTGGGCACGGGGTCGGAGGGGCCCGTGCGCACGGGGTCGCCTGGGAGCGGCTGCCTTCTTCTTGGCGCTTCCTTCTCCGCTTCCAGGCTTCCCTCTTGGATGGTGTAGATGTTCCCTTCTTCTTGGACTCCTCCTCGATGAATGTGTAGCTCCGCTCACACCTATGTATGCACACGAGGGAGGGGTCAAGTAGTATACCATCCTCGAAAGGTACAAGTGAACACGTGTAAAGGAGATGATTCACATTTGTATGCCTGAAGTAGATGTGGCACGTGTCACTTGCCAAATGGATTCTTGACATGGTGATGACCATAGGATGCTCCGCATCAAAAATTTAATGAACGTAAGGTCTAACCAACCGTGTTTATAAAGTTGACCCAGATCAAACTCGGATTGAGTCAATGAGATACATTTTATTTGATATTTTGCCCTGATCTATGTCGAGTGGTGGTTACACGAGATAGGCATTAAAAGGATCTTCTATCCCACCTATCCACATGGGGTATCAGTGGCCTCGTGATCTCCATGAACAGAGATCACTACACGAATAATTACTTGTGAGAATTTAACTAATTAACTAAGTTTTTTTAATATTTCTAAAATAAAATGTGATGTTTAATTGTATGCATCATTATGTTTATCAATAAAGTGGTGTTGTGATTAAAAATATTTCTGTAATTTCCTGGTAAAATTGACAAAATATTTTTGTAATGTCTCAGAATTCTATATGTTTGGTGAGTGAGTTTCTCCATATAAACATAAAGTTTGTAATAGTACATTAATTTTAAGACCCATGAGTAGTTTAGGAGCTTAGCTATGATGTTGTCAGAAGATTATTAGATGTCAGAGTTGTGAATGAGGCAAACAAAAGGATATTATAAAATAGTTATCAATGGTTCTTAATTATATGAAATGCAGTTTTTTTTTGCAAGGGATATAGAATGCAGTATTGATTGGAGTTCAATACTGACCAATTTACCAATCGATAAAGGAGGCCAACTATGTTCTCAAGAGTCTTCTCTTACTTTTAACATGTTGTGATTGATAAATAATAGTCGATACTACTTTCAGATGCATGGTTACTAATAAAAGATAATGTCAATTCACGAGTTGCATGCCTATATCCAAAACGTTGTGTATTCAAAAACTCATGAAGGTCGGGTGCATTTTCATATCTAGGCAGATAATTTGCATATAAGTTTTGTCCGAAGTCAAAGTATCTCTATTTGACCAAACTTATAGAAAAAAGTATAAATATTCAAAATGCCAAATCAATATTGTTAGATTAATTATGAAATGTAGTTTCATACTATATATGTTTTGTATTGTATATGTTGAAATTTTTTTAATATAAATTTGATCAAACTTTGTAAAGTTTGACTTGACAAAAGTCTAATACGGAGAGTAAAAAGGACTAAGGGAGTATTAAGAAACAAAATTGCTTTAATGCAAATCATCACTAGCATGATGTGCTTGTGCAGCTGCAAACAAACAGAACTAATGGCATGGCCGTTGAGACGTCCCAACAAAACAAAAGCCTCGACAAGGACGAGTAACTCTTGCCCTGCACAAATTTTCTTCTTCTTTTACATCTTACAATGGAACAAACAGCCATGAGCATCTCTATGTACAGGGTTCTGAGCTGTAATTAACAATTGTTGTATCATCCATGCATCAATCCACCCACCAAATTAAACTGCAACACCAAATAACTAACTACTACAAACAAATTAATCAATCTTGCAAGAAAAACGCCTTTCTTAATTTCTCTTCTGACCCAAATCTGTTGTATCATCTGCCATTTCGATGGTAATAATTGGGTTGTGTCCATCTTCGGATGGATGCAGAGACCAAGCAGAGCGTCTCCATTAACTACTAAGAATTTGATAGCACTGTGAACGATCGATGGCATGCGCATCAGTTGGCCGGGCAGCCCATCTCGTCGCGGACCCTGAGGAAGACGATGGCGGCGCCGTAGTGCGCGAGCGCGCCGGCGATGACAAGCAGGTGGAAGATCTGGTGGCTCTGCCCGCACAGATCAAACATCCCGGGCCTCCACCGCTCCGGCACGCGGGTGAGGTAGAAGGCGGTGCCGACGAGGTAGGAGGCGGCCATGGCGCCCTCGTACGCCAGCGTGACGTTCCGGCGCGGCTCGTGCCAGTTCACCGCGGCGGCGTGCACGGCCGGCACGACGCCCGACAGGCCCATCCCGACGAAGAGCAGCGCGCGGTGGGCGCGGTACTTGGCGTCGCTGAGGCGCGGCGACATGAGGGCGTAGACGGTGGCGGCGCCGGCGAGCGAGATGGCGGAGAGGTAGGCGAGCTGCCAGCGCGGCTCGCACTGGAAGATGTAGTAGATGGGCGGGAAGAAGGAGACGACGATCATGACGGCGATGCCGGTGTAGTCGAGGCGGATGAGGAAGAGGTTGAGGCGGTGCGAGTGGCAGGACAGCAGGTGGCACGCGCAGCTGCTCATCAGGCAGAACATGGCCCCCGCCAGGAACACGAAGAAGGGCCACCGCGTCGTCGGCCCCGCCCCCGCCGCCGCCGCCATCGCCAGCCCCGGGCTCGCCTGCATGAACGACGCCGCCCCCTGAAAATGAGAAGCCACCGTCAAACATGTCAGTTAGTAAATCTCAGTTACCATCATCACCATGCATGATTAGAGGATGAAACGGAGGCATCAAATGATTGCCGGACAAAGGTGACGCCGCAGTTTCAACCACCGCTGTGATCATAGCCATGCATGCCATGCATGTGACGATAATGGAGGTTTTTACCATGCATGCGTGTGCAACTGCCCGGCCAGTTGAGTGTACCGGCCGGCAGTGCAAGCAGAGGCAGAATCAGCCGTGAGATTTGTGAGGGAGTGGCATGTGAAAAACGGATGGTGCATCAGTTCACAACAGAAAGGGGAAGTGTCACACGGGATAAACTCCCGGATCACGCAGGCGGCGCCGGGGATAGATAGGACGATTAACTTGATCACATCACTCAACAGAAAGCACATCTGGGTGCTTCCGTGGCTGCTTAATTATCCGATTACGTGTGTGCATCGCTCGATGCAGAGGCCGGAGGACGACAATAAAATGAAGTTTGTCGTGGTTGAAAAGAACATGTGTATATTTTTTGTCATAGCATTGTAAAAGTTGCGGGTTAGGTAGGTAGCAAGGCTGGTCAAGTAAAGGCAACCTGAACCTCATGCCCCACGCAGCATCGAAATTAAGTCCAAATCATCTACCCGTAGATAGCAGACAGCCAAGGCAACAGTGGGTGGTACTAGTACTACTGCTGCTGAGAAGGTGAGCAATTGAATTGAATCTCCAAGACATGTGGATCTGCCTGCCTGTGCCAGACAGCAGGAATTCACATCTGACAGATCATTTCATCCTCACCCCATATTAGTTGAAGGCACTTATGGGTGTAGGACATACATATCAGTTTTTACGACTGCACGGCTCCAGCATACTACTTGTTGCTATTGATGGTTATCACGGAATTGTAACAAGTACTCCCTCTGTAAACAAATATAAGAGTGTTTAGATCACTATTTTAGTGATCTAAACGCTCTTATATTTCTTTACGGAGGGAGTAGTATTTATGAAAGGAAGGTAAATGGCATGGAGGTGCTGGTAGTGCTACTCACGGAGAGGACATCGCCTATGTTGCTGGAGACGTTCTCTGCGACCTTGGAGATGGGCCTGCAGTGAAACGAATTACACAAATTAGCTACTCAATTTCACAATTTCAGTAAAGAAGATAGTAAGAATTCTGATGAAGGTTTAAAAATCTGAATGATTAATTACCAGGAGAGGTGGCCGATGAGGTGGGCGACCTGGGGGAAGTACTGGGCGAGGTGCCAGAGGGTGAGGCCGAGGAAGAGGAAGAAGCCGAGGAGGTGCGTCCAGATGTTGATGGTCTCGTTGTGCCAGGAGAAGACGCTGAGGAAGGCGTGCAGCAGCGGCCACTCGGAGCGGTAGTGGTTGAGGATGAACTCGTTCTCCTTCATGTACTCCGGCAGCTCCTCGTAGCTCACCAGCCGGTACTCCTGCTGCTGCTGCTGCTGCCTCCTCTTCCTCGCCCCTCCCCCTCCCCCTCCTCCTTCCCTCCTCTGCTGCTTGCCCCTCCTCGTCTTCCTGCCTCCTTCCTTCGCCATGGCCGCCCCCGCCGGAGCTTCCTCCTGCAGGTGCCCGCCGCCCACGCTGCTCTCCTGGTCCATGGCCGCTGGCCCCTTTCTTTTCTCTCTCACTAGAACTATCACGGGGAGAGAGAGGGGGACGGAGGGAGCAGAGAGGCTGTGTGTGTGATAAAGGGGGCGAGGCTGTTGCCGGGGTTAAAAAGGACGCTCGCTCGCTCGCTCACACGCGACGCAGGCAGCTCCGCTTGTCCTGAGGAAGCAAGCCAAGAAATCTACTACAGGATACGGCCGGGGGTGGAGTCCAGGATACGGCGTATCGTACGCGACTTCAGTTGTTTCCATGCTCTTTTTATACAATATTGGTCGATTGAAATGGGGACGCATATGTTGCTAGCTCCGGGGATGTGGCGCGTGCGCACATTTCCTCGGGTTGGCGCACCTTCATTGCTACCACAAAGCTGCAGGAAGAAAATGTATAATTGGAAAGACTCTCGCTGCCTTGATGCGCAGTGAAGTTGATGAGGACAAATGCAGGTGGAGCAGGACGGGTAGGACGACGGGCAACCACATCGCTACCGTTGGGTGGGAAAAAGGGAGGACGAAAACGAATGAAAAATGCCGGCATTCAATACTGGCTATAGCTAGTGTTTTAAGAGAGAAAAAGAAGCCTGCGTGTAATGGTGGCCGTGGGAAACTAGCTACCTGCATGTGGGCCCCAGTGGCAGGCTCAGGAATGAAGTGGATGGTGTGCACACTCAAAATAAATTTTTATGTCCAACTGTCATGCAATATTTGGCAAAAGTATGGCATAAATAGGTCAATCAAGTCTCGCTACGAGCGACAACGATGGAGGGG
>NC_057813.1:711039497-711073619 GCF_018294505.1 Triticum aestivum | reverse complement strand
GGCGAAGCAAGCATGCGGGGGAGGGGGTAGTCACGATGGTGAGGGGGGGGGGGTGTCTGATTGAGTGGCGGTCGAGCGATTTAGGTGATGCTCTCACGCATGGGCAGGAATAGATGGTGGGCTGGGCTACTGGGTTGCTATTAACGTGGGTTTGTGGGCCAAAATATTACTCCCTCTGTCCGGAAATACTTGTCCGAGGAGTAGATGTATCTAGATGTATTTTAGTTCTAAATACACCCATTTGTATCCATGTCTACAAGTATTTCTGGATGGAGAGAGTATATGATACTCATTCTTAAAATTACGACCTACTCTCTAGCTTTGCCAGTCTGTGATCATGCACATCTCATTATTTCTTGTATTATTTTCGATACGTGAGCCGTAAAATTAAGGTCAAACTTTTGAAATTGTGATTGTCAATGTTGTGCTTTTTTAACATCACCACCGGGCGGACTAGGGTTTTGAAAGTGCTAGTATTCAACTAGAGGGGAAGGGGTGAATAGGCGATTTTTATGAAAGTCTTCAAACAGGGGTGTTTTGAAGACAAACAATATAATTGAACATATAGATATATAGCGGAAGATAGACTACACTAGACAAGCCATAGTCAAGTAAGCGATGAGGTGAAAGTACGAAGACTATAAGCAGCTAGGTAGAATGGATCAGAATGTAAGATAGTATGAAGCCAAGCAGACTATAGCCTTCACACGGTGAAGTCAATCAGATCAGGCAAGTAAGCAAAGACTTCACGAAGACAAACTGTAAGTAAGGTGACAGAGGTAGGATAGAACCAGTTGCTCGGAGAGGACAATGGGTTTGTTGGACCAGTTCCAGATGCTGTGACAACTGTACGTCTGGTTAGGGAGGCTGAGATTCAACTCAGAAGACCGCGTCTTCACCTTATTCCCCTTGAGCTAAGAACACTTAGTCCTCTCCCAATCACTCTGGTAAGTCTTCAAGGGAGACTTCCAAACCTTCACAGACTTCGTTCACCGGCAATCCACAATGACTCTTGGATGCACAGAACGCAACGCCTAACCGACTGGAGGATTCACAGTCCTCAAGTGTAATAAGTCTCCAGATCCCACGGACGGAACGACTTCAGTGATGCCTAACACTCTTTGGCTCTGGGTGTTTGGGCTTTTTCCTCGCAAGGATTCTCTCTCAAAGGCTTCGGAGGTGGGTTGCTCTGAAATGACAAAAGTCGTGCACTAACTCTGAGCAGCCACCAATTTATGGTGTAGGGGGTGGGCTATTTATAGCCAGGAGGCAACCCGACCTGATTTGTCTGAAATGACCCTGGGTCACTAAGGAACTGACACGTGTCCAATGGTCAGATTTCAAACACACGCGGCAGCATAGCTTGGGCTACAAGTCATGCTGACTCATCCAGCTCTGGATAAGATTTGCTCTCATTGTCTTCGCTCGAAGACATAGGATTTGGTTGAGCATCACATTAGTCACTCTGACTTTGTTCACTAGGACCCCACTTAACAGCACGGTGGTTCCTATGACTCAACAAAGAAGAAAAGGAAACTACGAGACAACTATGTCTTCGCACTCCATAGTCTTCATGCGATGTCTTCTCTGTCATAGTCTTCATTGTGAATGTCTTCACAAACCACCATTGTCTTCAATGTCTTCACACATTTTTAGGGGTCATCTCTGGTAGATAAACCGAATCAATATGGGACTACTACATGTGTCCCTCAACCAGGTTTGTCGTCAATACTCCAAAACCAACTAGGGGTGGCGCTAGATGCACTTACAATCTCCCCCTTTTTGGTGATTAGTGACAAACTGGTTGAAGTTTTCGACGGGAATAAAAGTATGTGAAAGTTTTAGTGTTGTGAGTATTGTCTTCATAAGATGAGGCTCCCCCTGAAGATGTGCATATATATGAATTGCGTCTGAATGCAAATGCACATGGCAGGTTTTGCTTTGTGGAGGCCATCATCAAATTGTGAAGACAATACATTATGCATATAAGTAAGTAAAGAAGATAATGATATGTATAATGGAAAATGGACGTCTGCAAAATGACTTCATGTGGGATTTATCATTGCATCACAAAATAGCAGATAAAGTAGCAGACGACCATCAAGTTTAAGTGTTACAACTCAGAGAACCAAATGAATCAAAAGACGAGAGTTGTAATACTTGGCAAAAATATTGCAGCCACCCATAAGGACCCACTTGAAGACTATCAACTCATATGCTTCTCCCCCTTTTGTCAGTAATGACCAAAAAGGTTTGAAGACATAGAGCATCTACTCGTTTCCAGAAGGAGCAGATGGAGGAGCAAGGTCGTTTTTGGAGTTTGGTGGTGCATAGGGGCCTGGTGCAGTGTCGATACGCGCCGAGGTGGTAGTTGGTGAAGTAGCATCATCTTCGTCATCGATGACTCTGGCATGGACAGTTGCCGCTGAGGAGGAGTACTCGGAGTCTTCGAGTGAAGGAGTCTGACGCAAGACAGCGTTCCTGGGAGGAGTGGAAGAATCTCTCTGCGAAGTCATCTTGCAGAAGATCATCTTCAGAACTGAGGAATGCCAGACTCTTCCACGACCGCCGACAGGTTTCATGAGTGACAAATGCATTCTTGGTGGCTAGATTACGAATGCGATTAACATCCGCCAAGAGACTCTGCATCTGATGCTTGAGCCAGTAATGATGCTTATCTTGTTTCTGATGCAAGGCCACGAGAAGCTCTTGGTCATTGGGTACACGAGATCTCTTCTGAGGCCTTTGAGTAATTGTGCTTTCAGTGGCTTCAGTATGGGCACGATGAGGTGCACGGGTATTTCCAGCCAAAGGATAAACACGAGTTGCAGCAGGAACTCCTTCAATAAGTTGAGTGAAACTTTGACGATCGATGTTGTGAAGATAAATTGGCTCCTTGGCAGGCTCTGGGTATATGGTTTCAACAGACATATCCACCTCTGGCAGGAATATGAGATGGTTGCGCGCAGAGGGCTGATAGTTGATAGCAGAGTGAAGCTTGATAAGACGCATTACCCATGGAGCATAAAACTACAGACCAAATATATCAGAGCCAGATGCAGCAAGTTGTCGGATGAAGAAATCCTGAGCATTGAAGCTGATGCCATTGAGAATATAGATAACCAATGTCTTCATTGAGCCTTCAAGTTTTGTTGCAGAAGAATGTCCTTAGATGGGCCATAGAGTTCGTCTTATAATATGATAGATGGTGTGTGGCAGATACTCTAGGTCTTCAACAAAGAATTCCTTTGGATATTCAGCATCTTGTGGCAGTGGCTTCATCATGCTCAGCATTTGGCTCATATTGGGCTCAGGCTTCTGGAATATGCTCTCTAAAGCATTGCGATGAAGCTGACAACCACATTCGTAAAGTTCACCTGGAGTGGGCAGGGCAGTAAGCTCAATGATATCAAGAGCTTTGGCTTCATGGTGTACATTTCCTGTCATCCACTCAAGGACCCAAGTTTTCGCATCCATGTTGTAGCCGCGAATGTGAAGAGTAGCATAGAATTGTAGCAGAAGCTCTTCATTCCATTTTTCTTTGTCAGTCACAAACTGCAGAAGGCCAGCATCTCTGAAGCAGTCTAGGGCTTCTTCCAAGCAGGGCAGTCCAGCAATGGCTTCACAGTCTAGACGCATATGAGGAAAAATGCGCCCTTGATTGTATAAGACACAAGAATAATAACTGCGCTGCTGATAGCTCCAGAACCGATCAGATGAAATTCTTGGCCTTGAATATAGGTTCTTGGCACTATCAAAGAAGGTGTTGTGTTCAATGAAGCCATTCACATTGAATGATCCTAGCGAAGATGCAATACCTGGAAACCTTGGCAGCCTCGGTTTTGGCTTCTGGACCTGAGGCATGTGCTCCACATGATAATCAAATTGAGGTCCGGGAGCAGGCGGAGGAACCAGAATAGGCCATCAAACAGTGACAAGCTCGCCTTGATAAAATGCTTGCTCAATGGTGTGAGGCCTTGGAGACGGTACAGGAGCAGTGGCACTGACATGGGCTTTAGACTGCACATTGGTTACAGGTGCATCATTGGCTTCAGACACCATATTCACTGTAGGCGCGACATTAGCTTCAGCCATGAAAATGTCATTGGCTTAATAGTGTTGTTGGTGACCGCCTCGGTATTTTCAACCTCCACTTGAGGAGCTGGAGGGTCGAGCACAGAGTCGTTCTCCTCGAGAACAGTTTCTTGATTGGCGGGAGGGTGACAATTGGCTCTACTCTTCTTTATTCTTCATCGGCTGATGCAGCCGGAATGTCTTCAGCAGCTTTGGCTTCAGACTCAGGAACCATCGCAGAAGGATTCTCTTCAGGGAACACTTGACGTGCCACTGAGCTGGATTGTTGTGAATCTTCTTCTGGGATGGTTGACATGGAGACCGATGGCCTGAAGCCTTTGCGAAGCCGTTGGATCACGAGCGACACCTTTGGTGATGGTGTTGTCTCCATGTAATTGTCGTCATTCACCATTGGGCTGGTGACTTGCGCTGGTGGAGTACGGGGTGTTGCATCTCGAACTGGGGTTTCTTCTTGCGGGCGCTCAACCCATGAATCATCCTGAGCAATTAGCATCAATGAACGACCAATGCTGATCTATTCGCTGCTCGTTGGAGCAGGCGATGATACCAACTGATGTTTGATACGTCTCCAATGTATCTACTTTTCCAAATTCTTTTGCCCTTATTTTGGACTCTAACTTGCATGATCTGAATGAAACTAACCCGGACTGACGCTGTTTTCAGCAGAACTACATTGATGTTGTTTTATGTGTAGAAAAGAAAAGTTCTCGGAATGTCTTGAAAATCCACGGAGGCACTTTTTGGAATTAATAAGAATTTCTGGGTGAAAGAAATACACCATGGGGCCCACACCCTGTCCATGATACAGGGGGGCGCCCCCCCCATAGGGCGCGCCCCCTATCTCGTGGGCCCCCTGGACCTCCACCGACCTCAACTCCAACTCCATATATTCCGTCTCGGGGAGAAAAAATTGGAGAGAAAGTTTCATCGTGTTTTACGACACGGAGCCACCGCCAAGCCCTAATCTCTCTCCACTACAAGAAATATGTCAACTTGTGACCACCACTATTGGTCACTAAAAGGTCATGGTTTTTCATTTGCGACCTTTTTGTGACCAAAAATAGAAGGTCAAAAGCTGGCAGTCGTAAACTGACTATAGCGACCTTTCTTCTGGAATGGTCATAGACGTTTATGACCAAAATATGTCCACTGTGGCGTTTTGGTCACTAGCAACCTCCCCAGGCCACGTAGGCATCCAGCGTGGCAAGCTGATGTGGCACAAGATTCAGCCCGGTCCAATTCAGTTTTCTACATGGGCCTAGCCCATTAATTCAGCCTTTCTATATTTTTTTCTGTCAATTTTTGGTCGACTTCATAGGCCTGGCCCAACATTGCAGCCTTTTTTATTATTGGGCCTTGGCCTTTTCGTCTAAATAATTTTAATTTCCTTTTTTTATTAAATGGGTCCACCAGTCAGATGGGTCCCAATTGTCAGGTTTGGGTCTGGTAAGTGAGTCCCATCTATCAGGCTCATATTCTTCATATTTCAACTAGTATTTAACTTGGCAGACAAAAGCACACATGATACTTCAAATAAGAGCAACCAGATCATGTTGCCAATACATATGACCATGTGTAATACAGTACTTTACAAGATCTAAATGTCTAACGAGCTCTACAAGTGTGATACAATACTGCTTTACAAGAAAATGACGACATGCCGGACTCGCTGGACAACCATAGTCAAGGCTGGGAACAAACAAAACGGCAACATGGCTTCCTCTGTCAGAGCTGCCGGTGCTGCTCCTTCCCTGCCGCCGCCGCACAGGTGAATTTCCCGCACAAGTGAAATTGGACTAAATCTGTAAACTTGTTTATACTCCTGGACTGTGTTTGGAATGAATTTGGAGTACAAGGAAACCAAAACAATATCTGGACTGTGTTTGGACTAAATTTGGAGTACAAAAGTGCAGGGAAACAAAACTCTAGTGCTGTAGAAGAGTTGCAGCAACCTCCGTATTAAGTACACAAAAATAAGAAGGATTCAATAATATATATACAGGCACAAAAAGAAGAGTTGCCATCAATGCTTTAGTTCTGCACTTATCGATGCAGTGGTATATATACCAATTCATAGTACTGTCACAACTCCTTGACTTTATAATTTAGTTTTGACATTCACATTACCAATCTGTGTTACCCCAATGAAAGCATATATCACTGTAAACAGTATTCCATGAAAGAGAAACCCAAAGTAGACAACATTTGCCCATGGAGTACAAATATTGACCTCATTTAGTGGTAATTAATGTGTACTCCTAAACAGACGATGAAGGCTATGTTTCAGTTACCAAAAAGTGAAAGTAACATAAGTAAGAAGCACAGTTGCAGTGATTACAATTTGGCATGAACTTTCTCCAGTGGGACAGGCACAATTTGCAGAGTGTGCTCAAACAAGAGGTAGTTATTCATCTCATAAGCTACAATCTTGGCCACCTGATATACCAAGAACTAACGGTTGGTACTGCAACTCTCTCGGACGAGTAATAACTAGAAAGAGAACCATGGGGACGGGGAGGGTTGGATGGAAATCTCACCAAGATGAGGTCGAAGATGAACCAGGAGGTGCTGAAGAGGAACACGGACAGGGACAGCAGGAACGGCATGGACTCCAGCCCTCTTCGACCAACCTCTGCACAAGCACAACCACACGCATGGCTCATGACTCAGTAGTCAGCGCGTACACCAAACTGTTGACTGTGGATTTCAGAAATGTGTGCGTGCGTACCGTGAAGACGGCGATCCATGAAGCTGATCGTGACATCGATGCAGGGCACGGTGATGGCGCCAAGCCGCGATGCCGCCGCCGAGGACAACAAGGGAGAGGACCAGGACCCCCGCTAGCAGTCGGTGGTGGCGACCAGGAACATACAAAGAGTACAAGAACAAACAAAGCTCATTGTCTAACCAAAAGACAGCAACAAGTCCTAACTGATGGTTACACTTAATTCGCATTTTCTAACTCTCTTTTTACATGTATAAGATGCTAGAAATAAGATGTGGAGTTTTCAAAAAATAATCAGCATACTTGCATTTTGCAGTGCTACTGTGTGCACTGGACAACAATCATTTATGGACTTAATTCAAAACACTTGTAAAATACCAGAAGCAGGGTGGACAGGGTACCGCTTTTGATACCAACTGAGAACACTTATTACATGCTTGACAAGTACTAACACCACGAATTACAATACTTTGCTAGTAATACTAGTACAAGTTTTCCCCAAGTCAAAAGCAAGGGCAAGTACACTGCAAACATGCCCAGATTCCTCCTACTTGGTTCTAGTCCTAGTGCCACACCTTTTACTGCTAGTCAAAGTTTAAAATTCTGAGACAAACTCCCCAAGCCAAATTTGAATTCAAACCCAATAACAGGCCAAATTTGAATTATGTGACCATTATTTGCAGACTTTGCTACCAGGAAATTCAGAGAAGCTTACTAGTACAAGTTTCCTCCCCCCCAAGTCAAACAAGTTCACACATCCATCTTCACTTCAGATCTTCCCTCCCCTTTTATTTAAAAAATTTCTAGTACAACTCAGCCACATGTTTCAGGTTCCTTCCTACTCTACAGAATATGACACCCACATCACATCAAGTATAATTTCAAATTCTGGGGCCCAAGAACATTACAGATTTTGCTACAAGGACATGATCAATAATCCAAGATGCTCAACGGGAAGGAAGGAAACCATGTACTGAACAGGAAAATTCAATTAATGTTTATTTGCAAGTTGTTTTGCAGGCAGGTGTCATCATCGCACAACAAATCCAAGAATTTAAATACACAACACATTCCAACACATGTAATTGGAACCAACCCATCAACACACACACAACTCAACTCGGACCGGATCGATGTTAAGTTATACCGAGAGAGCAATAGCAGTAAAACGCACACGACACCGCGGCCAACAGCGAACATTGGTTTTCCACTATATATCTCCAACAATAACACTAGTAACAAACTTAAAAAGAAATGTTTGACTAGCTTGCTAGTTTCTGAAAAGACAAGGCATTAAGAGATATCATCATTCTTTTAATAACTTGCATTGCAACATTCATGATCAATAGCTATGCACAAATGACAGAAAAATCTACACGAACTGCCCGGCTCTCTTAAATATTTTTTTCAAGTGGTTTCTTTACAGCTGGGTATATGTTGCAGTCGACAAAAGAAGATGTATTTGCAGTTGCCTGCCACTCTGGAATGTCGAGGTGCTGCCTGACCTTCTCAATGTCAGCCACCAAGACCCAGGTGGTGTTCTCCTATAGACAAGCATGGGGAGTGCTCTTCCAGTGCCTCTCTGCAATCAAACACACGCAGATTAAGCACCACGGTCTCCTAGGAACACCGGTGAACAGACACACGAGGGGATCAAAACAAAACCAACCTAGTCGAACAACACGAACCTGTAGAACTCTGTATTGAAGAATCCACAGTTGCAGGGCGAAGTGCTAGCCCAGGACCCCCGTGGAGGAAGACGACAGGCTGCAGACAGAACAAAATCGGTATTACTAAGGGAAGAATTGCAGGTGCGCAACTGGTAAATGTCATAAAGCCTTCAGGTGTGCATCTTTCTTAATAGAAGTACTTACAAATGTAGTCCCATCTCCCACTCCTTGTTACTTACTACATGAAGTACCCATAATCCAAGAGAACAATTCACCTGGTGCTAATCATGGTTTGATACTGGGATATGCACAAACTAGTGCCCACATGTCCGCTCTAAATTTAAAAATCAGGTTGTTTCTAATGCGTGCATACTAACTAACTGAAGAACTGCTCGAGTTTCAGTGGCCAATAAGAATCGGATTTTGCATCACCAAGAGAGCACAAGGAAAGGGGATTGGCGGGGTTACCTGCCCTGATGTAGATGAACGCCGGAGGAGGAGGCTGCAGGTCCCGGTGGTGAAGCTGGCGCTGATGAAGGCCCGCGTAGAGCGACCCTTGGTGTCGTTGCCTGTCGGAGGTGGGTGGGTCGTGCCGGTGACCCACTGCGGCGGCTAGGGTTCGGACCCACCATGGTTGTGGATCCTGCCGCCGTAGCCCCTGTGAGGAGCCCGGGCAGGACCCCACGGGCTTGGCCTTGGATCCGGCCGCGGCAGGAGCGACACGGCCTCCCCTCTCGATCTGGGTGCACAGCCGCGGCCCCCCGATCTGGAGCGTAGGGAGATGAAGGAGAGACTAAGGGCGCCAGTGGTGGGGTGGAGGGCAGAGGATGGGCCTCGGGAAGACGAGCTCGCCGTCGGTGGGGTTGGGATTGGGGGAGAGGGAGGAGGTCAGCGGCGGCAGCGATTGGGTGGGACGAGGAGGAGCAAGCCCCGTGTCTTCATTTTTGGGGCCGGTTGGACGCATGCACGCCGGATGAAGGCGAGGGGAGGGCGATGGCGGAGACGAGGTCGGCGGTGGGTTGGGGCGGCGGTGGTGGGTGGGGATGGCGGCGGTGGCTAGGTCGCACAAGGGAGAGGACGGCGCGGCAGCCTCGATTGGATCTGGAGAGGAAAGGGTGGGTGGGTAGGTGGGTTAGGGTTTTGGTCTTTCAGGAGAAGATCCACCATTGGATGGGCGCATGATGGATGGCTCAGATCGTGCCCAACTTGGTGATCCGCGTGGACGTGGTTCCTTGCTTCTCATTGGTTGGCTGGCTCGCGCTCAAATATCCAAAATTTGGACCCAAATTTCTCAAAAAAAGTTAAATGCCTACAAATCTATGTTGCAAAATTGAACCAAATCAAGGGATTTTGTTCAAATGATCTTATATTTTGCACAAGGGTGCATCTTGGAATGGCAAACAATGTTGCCTAAGGGAGTTTTCATTTTCTTTGCACGGGAAATTCATTTTCCATTTTCTGAGTGCCCGAAATGAGTTTTTTTTGTGAAGGATCTACCATATATTTGTTGCAAAATTGGACCAAATCAATTTTATAAAAAATATGACATATTTAATGCACAATTGACCAAATGGTTGGTGTAAAAAATTTTGATCCACCTCTGGTGAAAAAGACAAATTTCCACCGATTCAGTTGGAAGCGGGTCAAATTAGAACTGCAGGTGCCTCTTATTTTGCTCTTTATTTTTTCCAAAAATCATTTCTAGGTACATAAGTACCTATTTAATCAGAGAAACATCAAAAGTTTTCCAAGATTCAACCAGTAGCTAGGAATGGTCAAGCCCACCGTTTTGACCGCATTTTGAAACGGACATAAAAAATTCAAAAAAAATCAAAATATTGGAAAACCTTCGCATTGTGTCATTATATGTGACCAAGTTTACACGGAAAATAATAAACTTGTAATACGGTAATTATTTTAAAAAAGTGTTCTCAGAAATGAGCTATCAAGTGTGAAGATTCATGGCTTTCAAGCCAAATGATTAATCTTATGGCCACATTCATGGCATAGTTTGTTCAAATGATCTAATATTGTGCACAAGGGTGCATCTTGGAATTCCAAACAATGTTGCCTAAGGGAGTTTTCATTTTCTTTGGACAAAAAATTCATTTTCCATTTTTTCGAGGGCCCAAAATGAGTTTTTTTGTGAAGGATCTACCATATATTTGTTGCAAAATTGGACCTAACCAATTTTATTAAATACTAGGCCATATTTAATGCACAATTGACAAAATGGTTGGGTGTCAAAAGTTTTAATCCACCTCTGGTGAAAAAGACAAATTCCCGCTGATTCAGCTGGAAGTGAGTCAAATTTGAACTGCAAGTGCCTCATACTTAGCTCTTTATTTTTTCCAAAAATCATTTCTAGGTAAATAAATATCGATTTAATCAGATAAACACCAAAAAAAATCCAAGATTCAACCACTAGCTAGGAACGGTCAAGCCCGCCGTTTTGACCGCATTTTGAAACGGGCATAAAAAATTCAAAAAAATCAAAATATTGGAAAACCTTCGCATTGTGTCATTATATGTGACCAAGTTTCCAGGAAAAATAATAAACTTGTAATACGGTAATTATTTTAAAAAAGTGTTCTCAGAAATGAGCTATCAAGTGTGAAGATTCATGGCTTTCAAGCCAAATGATCAATCTTATGGCCACATTCTGTTGGAAATATGCCCTAGAGGCAATAATAAAAGGATTATTATTATATTTCCTTGTTCATGATAATTGTCTTTTATTCATGCTATAATTGTATTATCCGGAAATCGTAATACACGTGTGAATACTTAGACCAAATACGTCCCTAGTAAGCCTCTAGTTGACTAGCTCCTTGGTCAACAGATAGTCATGGTTTCCTGACTATGGACATTAGATGTCATTAACAATGGGATCACATCATTAGGAGAATGATGTGATGGACAAGACCCAATCCTAAGCATAGCACAAGATCGTGTAGTTCATTTTGCTAGAGCTTTTCCAATGTAAAGTATCTCTTCCTTAGACCATGAGATCGTGTAACTCCCGGATACCGTAGGAGTGCTTTGGGTGTACCAAATGTCACAACGTAACTGGGTGACTATAAAGGTGCACTACAGGTATCTCTGAAAGTGTCTGTTGGGTTGACACGGATCGAGACTGGGATTTGTCACTCCGTATGACGGAGAGATATCTCTGGCCCACTCGGTAATGCATCATCATAATGAGCTCAAAGTGACCAAGTGTTTGGTCACGGGATCATGCATTACGGTACGAGTAAAGTGACTTGCTAGAAACGAGACTGAACGAGGTATTGGGATACCGACGATCGAGTCTCGGGCATGTAACGTACCGATTGACAAAGGGAATTGTATACGGGGTTGATTGAATCCTCGACATCGTGGTTCATCCAATGAGATCATCGAGGAGCATGTGGGAGCCAATATGGGTATCCAGATCCCGCTGTTGGTTATTGACCGGAGAGCCATCTCGGTCATGTCTACATGTCTCCCGAACCCGTAGGGTCTACACACTTAAGGTTCGGTGACGCTAGGGTTATTAGGAAGACTTCTATGTGATTACCGAATGTTGTTCGGAGTCCTGGATGAGATCTCGGACGTCACGAGGAGTTCCGGAATGGTCCGGAGGTGAAGATTTATATATGGGAAGTTGTCATACGGACACCGGAAAGTTTCGGGGCCATATCGGTATTGTACCGGGGCCACCAGAGGGGTTCCGGGGGTCCACCGGGAGGGGCCACCCCTCTCGGAGGGCCTCATGGGACGCAAGGGGCAGGGAACCAGCCCCTGGAGGGCTGCCCCCCCTTGGGCCCATGCGCCTAGGGTTGGGGGGGAACCCTGGTGGGGGCGCCCCCCTTGCTTGGGGGGCAAGCCCCCTCCCTGGCCGCCCCCCCCTCTAGATATCATCTAGAGGGGGCCGGCCCCCTTCCCCCTTCCCCTATAAATAGAGGGGCGAGGGGAGGGCTGCATACAACATCCAAGGTGCAGCCCCTCCCCTCCCCAACACCTCTCCTCCTCCATTGAGTGCTTGGCGAAGCCCTGTCGGAGTACTGCCTCTCCACCATCATCACGCCGTCGCGCTGCTGCTGGAGCCTTCTTCCTCAACCTCTCCTTCCCCCTTGCTGGATCAAGAAGGAGGAGACGTCATCCGCTCCGTACGTGTGTTGAACGCGGAGGTGATGTCCGTTCAACACTTGGTCATCGGTGATTTGGATCACGGCGAGTACGACTCCATCATCCCCGTTCCCTTGAACGCTTCCGCACGCGATCTACAAGTGGTATGTAGATGCAATCTCTCTCCCATGACTCGTTGCTTAGATGAACTCATAGATGGATCTTAGTGAAACCGTAGGAAAAATTTTAATTTTCTGCAACATTCCCCAACACATTCATGGCATAGTTTGTTCAAATGATCTAATATTGTGCACAAGGGTGCATCTTGGAATTCCAAACAATGTTGCCTAAGGGATTTTTCATTTTCTTTGGACGAGAAATTCATTTTCCATTTTTTTGAGGGCCCAAAATGAGTTTTTTGTGAAGGATCTACCATATATTTGTTGCAAAATTGGACCTAACCAATTTTATTAAATACTAGGCCATATTTAATGCACAATTGACAAAATGGTTGGGTGTCAAAAGTTTTAATCCACCTCTAGTGAAAAAGACAAATTCCCGCTGATTCAGCTGGAAACGGGTCAAATTTGAACTGCAGGTGTCTCATAGTTAGCTCTTTATTTTTTCCAAAAATCATTTCTAGGTAAATAAATATCTATTTAATCAGATAAACACCAAAAAAATCCAAGATTCAACCACTAGATAGGAACGGTCAAGCCCGCCGTTTTGACCGCATTTTGAAACAGGCATAAAAAATTCAAAAAAAATAAAAAAAAATTGGAAAACCTTCTCATTGTGTCATTATATGTGACCAAGATTCCAGGAAAAATAATAAACTTGTAATACGGTAATTATTTTAAAAAAGTGTTCTCGGAAATGAGCTATCAAGTGTGAAGATCCATGGCTTTCAAGCCAAATGATCAATCTTATGGCCACATTCATGGCATAGTTTGTTCAAATAATCTAATATTGTGCACAAGGGTGCATCTTGGAATTCCAAACAATGTTGCCTAAGGGAGTTTTTGTTTTCTTTGGACGAAAAATTCATTTTCCATTTTTTCGAGGGCCCAAAATGAGTTTTTTTGTGAAGGATCTACAATATATTTGTTGCAAAACTGGACATAACCAATTTTATTAAATACTAGGCCATATTTAATGCACAATTGACAAAATGGTTGGGTGTCAAAAAATTTAATCCACCTCTGGTGAAAAAGACAAATTCCCGCTGATTCAGCTAGAAGCGGGTCAAATTTGAACTGCAGGTGCCTCATAGTTAGCTCTTTATTTTCTCCAAAAATCATTTCTAGGTAAATAAATATCTATTTAATTAGAAATACATGATTTGATGGCGAGACATCGAGGTTTGGACGGTGGCTGGGGGCCCCAACTCTAGAGCGTATAAGCTCGCATACCCGCCGCGTGGTCATCGCGTGACCGTGGCGTTGCCATGCGTTCTGGGCGGCCTAGGCAAGTCTAGTGGGTTGTTCACTCCCCAGGTAGATGCTAGGAAGAAAATTATAACATAATATTCTCACGAGGAGACCGATCGATGCTCAAACATGAATAAGCAGCCAAGTGTTTGATTTGCGGTACGGGAAATGCACATGGCTAATGGACGTGAGTTTTGGCTGAGGATGATCAGTTACTAAGAAGACCGTCTTCACAAATTTTCACCTCAAAAGGAGGAGCCTAGGTGGTACTTGCTTTACAAAGTACCACACTGGACATAAATATGAATGTTGAAGCTGGGCTCAAAATAATGAATGGATTGAGCTGGCATTTGGTGGAGGATGGTTATTTGGGCATAGGAAAGCATTGTAGAAAATGGATACCATCTGTACATCCAAAGTGGTACTTCCTTCACAAAGTGCTGCTTTGAACAGAATAGGAAAATGAATATTTTCGAATTATTTTTGAACTAGGCAAGGAATGTTTTTTACATATTTGATGAAGATATGATCCAAAACATTTATGAGAATTTTTTGGGAATTTTTGGAATAACAGAAATATAGGTTGCTTCACAACCTAGGGCAAAAACTGCCACATGGACACGACACATAGGCAAAACTGATGAGATGGCGCCTAGTCATCACAACCCACCACAATCTACAAGGTTATGACCATCTATATTGGTCATTAACAACTAGAAATAAGGCAGCGGACTAGCACTGTTTGCTTTGTGACCATTTCGTGTAAGGAAATTACGACCTTTCTGACCAAAATGGTCGCAATGGTTTAGGGTTTGGAGCCCCCCGAACAGCTTTTGACCAATTGGTCTGAAATGGTCATAGATCTATGACCAATTCTTTCAGGGTAACTGACAGAAGGTCACTAGTTGACATATTTCTTGTAGTGCTCGGGAGGGCTGATCTGGAGTCAGTTCGGGGCTCCGGAGAGGGGGATTCATCGTCGTCATCATCATCAACCATCCTCCATCACCAATTTCATGATGCTCACCGCCGTGCGTGAATAATTCCATCGTAGGCTTGCTGGACGGTGATGGGTTGGATGAGATTTACCATGTAATCAAGTTAGTTTTGTTAGGGTTTGATCCCTAGTATCCACTATGTTCTGAGATTGATGTTGCTATGACTTTGCTATGCTTAATGCTTGTCACTAGGGCCCGAGTGCCATGATTTCAGATATGAACCTATTATGTTTTCATGAATATATGTGTGTTCTTGATCCTATCTTGCAAGTCTATAGTCACCTATTATGTGTTATGATCCGACAACCCCGAAATGACAATAATCGGGATACTTCTCGGTGATGACCGTAGTTTGAGGAGTTCATGTATTCACTATGTGCTAATGCTTTGTTCCAGTTCTCTATTAAAAGGATGCCTTAATATCCCTTAGTTTCCACTAGGACCCCGCTGCCACGGAAGGGTAGGACAAAAGATGCCATGCAAGTTCTTTTCCATAAGCACGTATGACTATTTACGGAATACATGCCTACATTACATTGATGAACTGGAGCTAGTTCTGTGTCACCCTATGTTATAGCTATTACATGAGGAATCGCATCCGGCATAATTATCCATCACTGATCCATTGCCTACGAGCTTTTCACATATTGTTCTTCGCTTATTTACTTTTCCATTGCTGCTGTTACAACTACTAGAAAAACCCAAAAACTATTATCTTTACTTTTGCCACTGTTACCTTTATTATCATACTACTTTGCTACTAAATACTTTGCTGCAGATACTAAGTTATCTAGGTGTGGTTGAATTGACAACTCAACTGCTAATACTCAAGAATATTCTTTGGCTCCCCTTGTGCCGAATCAATAAATTTGGGTTGAATACTTTACCCTCGATAGTTGTTGCGATCCCCTACACTTGTGAATTATCAAGACTAATTTCTGGCGCCGTTGCCGGGGAGCATAGCTCTATTCTCTGAGTCACTTGGGATTTATATCTGTTGAACACTATGAAGAACTTGAAATACGCTAAAACCAAGATTTATCCCTCAACTACGAGGGGTGGTAAGGAACTGCCATCTAGCTCTGCACTAGATTCTCCTTCTGTTATGAGTAAGCTTGTGACACCTAAACCTGTTACCGCTATGAATTCTGATATGTCGCATGTTATCGATGATGCTACTTCTGCTATGCATGATGAAACTACTTCTGTGCATGATACTACTTTGCCATTAGGTGAATTTCTTGATGAACAACTTGCTAGAGTTAGAGAGAATGAAATTATTGAAGATGTTATTATTGATGATAGTGATGATGAAACTTCTCCCAATGATTATGTATTGCCTGTTGTTCCTGAGGGTTATGTTATGAATGAAGAAGCTACTAGAGCTATCTTTGTTTGCAATGATATATATGATCTTAAGAAATTATTAGCTAAATGGAAGCAGCAGTCTCTTAATGCTAGAATGAAACCTGACCCTGCTTTTGCTACTTCACCTATCTGTGTTACTGATAAGGATTATGAACTCTCTGTTGATCCTGAGATTATTACTCTAGTTGAATCTGATCCTTTTTATGGCCTTGAATCTTAAATTGTTGTGGCACATCTTACCAAGTTGAATGATATAGCTACCCTGTTCACTCATGATGAAAGATATCGCTATTTTTATATCCTTAAGATATTTCCATTCTCGTTAAAGGGTGATGCTAAGACTTGGTATAATTCTCTTGCTCCTGGTTGTGTGCGTAGTCCCGAGGATATGATTTATTACTTCTCTGCTAAATATTTCCCTGCTCATAAGAAACAAGCTGCCTTGCGGGAAATATATAATTTTGTGCAAATCAAAGAAGAGAGTCTCCCACAAGCTTGGGGGAGGCTTCTCCGGTTACTTAATGCTTTGCCTGATCATCCTCTCAAGAAAAATGAAATACTTGATATCTTTTATAATGGACTAATTGATGCTTCCAAGGACTACTTGGATAGTTGTGCTGGTTGTGTTTTCAGGGAAAGAACAGTCGACGAAGCTGAATTACTACTGAATAATATGTTGACTAATGAAAATAATTGGACTCTTCCTGAGCCAATTCTTGAGGCAATTCCTGAACCAATTGAGCCAACTCCTGAGCCTATTCCAAAACCCACTCCAAAGAAGAGAGGTGTTTTATTTCTCAGTCCCGAAGATATGCAAGAGGCAAAGAAATCAATGAAAGAAAAAGGTATTAAAGCTGAAGATGTTAAGAATTTACCACCTATTGAAGAAATACATGGTCTTAATATACCGCCTGTTGAAGAACCACATTGTCTTGATAAGCCGACACAGGTAGTAAAGGTAAATTCTCTCTATAGATATGATAAAGTTGAAATCCCCTCTACTAAATTTCATAGCCCTTGCTTAGATGAATTTGATGACTTTATGGCTAGACAAGAAAGTTTTACTGCTTATGTTGGTAGAGAGTTAAAGAATAATGCTTTCGAGATAGGACGCATGAGTGATAGTATGGCTAGAGTTAAAGGTGAACTCCAACTCATTAGCAAATATGCGTCTATGGTTGCTACTCAAGTTGAGCAAGTACTTAAAGCTCAAAATGATTTGCTTGAGGAATTAAATAATAAAAATGACTTTGCTGTTAGAGTGGCTACTAGAACTGGTAGAATGACTCAGGAACCTTTGTATCCTGAAGGCCACCCTGAGAGAATCGAGCAAGATTCTCAGGGAAATAATTTAGAGGCACCTAGTTCTTCTAAAAAGAAGAAAAAGAAAAATGATAGGACTTTGCATGCTTCTAGTGAACCTACTGTAGACACACCTGAGAATCCCAATGATATTTCTATCTCTGATGCTGAAATACAATCAGGTGATGAACATGAACCTAGTGATAATGTTAATGATAATGTTTATGTTGATGCTCAACCTAGCAAAAACAAGGAAGTAGAGGTTGAACCTGTTGTTTATCTTGATAACCCACAATCAAAGAATCAACGTTATGATAAGAGATATTCTGTTGCTAGGAAGCACGGTAGAGAAAGAGAACCATGGGTTCAGAAGCCCATGCCCTTTCCTCCTAAACCATCCAAGACAAAGGATGATGAGGATTTTGAGCGCTTTGCTGAAATGATTAGACCTATTTTCTTACGTATGCACTTAACTAATATGCTTAAAGTAAATCCTTATGCTAAGTATATGAAGGATATCATTACAAACAAAAGAAAGATACCGGAAGCTGAACTTTCCACCATGCTTGCTATTTACACTTTTATGGGTGGAATACCAAAGAAACTTGGAGATCCGGGGGTACCAACTATACCATGCTCCATTAAAAGAAATTATGTTAGAACTGCTTTATGTGATCTTGGAGCCAGTGTTAGTGTTATGCCTCTCTCTTTATATCGTAGACTTGAATTGAATAAGTCGACACCTACTGAAATATCTTTGCAAATGGCTGATAAATCAACTGCTATACCTGTCAGTATTTGTGAGGATGTGCCTGTTGTGGTTGCAAATGTCACTATCTTAACGGACTTTGTTATTCTTGATATTCCTGAGGACGATAGTATGTCTATTATCCTTGGTAGACCTTTTTTGAATACTGCAGGGGCTGTTCTTGATTGCAACAAAGGCAATGTCACTTTTCATGTTAATGGTAATGAGCATACGGTACACTTTTCTAGGAAACAATCTCCAGTTCATAGCATCAATTCTATTGGAAAAGTTCCAACTATCATTATTGGAGGTTTTGAATTTCCTCTCCCTACTGTCAAGAAAAAGTATGATATTCTTATTGTTGGGGATTTTCATATCCCCGTTGAGGTAACTTAGTGTTATTCGAAATTTCTCCGATTCCGTGTTATTCGGAATGAGTTTGTTAACAAGACTTCATCAACCTTGTTAGTGGATTCATTTTGATGATCATGACATGGATGAAACTAGAAGGCACAACCTTCTGTACCCTCTTTTTACTTTCTGTTATTTAAAATAAATAAAGCAAAATTAGTATTATCTGTCTGTTTTCTAAATTTTCCGTGCAATAAAAAATATCCCGAAAATAAAAGTGCTCCAAATGCCCTGCAAATTTAGTATGATTTTTTATGGAATATTTGAGGATTTTAGGCATTGAAATCACTGCAGGAGGGGCAAGCACCAGGCCACGAGAGTGGAGGGCGCGCCCCCTCTCCCTGGGCGAGCCCCCCTGTCTCGTGGGCCAGTGGTGGCCCCCTCCACTTATGCCAGCACCCACACACTTCATCTTCTACCAAAAAAATCCCCATCCAGCTCAAGCACGAGTTCTAGCTCATTTTGCTGTGATTTTCGATCTCCTTGCTCAAAGCTCCATTCACAAAACTGCTTTGGGAGATTGTTTCTTGGTATGTGACTCCTCCATTGATCCAATTAGTTTGCGTTCTAGTGCTTTATTCATTGCTAATTTTTTCTGCTTAGGTGACCATGTTCTTGAGCTTGCATGTTAAATTTATAATGTCCCAAGCATTTCTAATGCATGATATAGGCTCTAGGCACTTGTAGGAGTAGTTGCTACCAATCTTGTTTAGTTTTATTCACTTCTATTTTGAAGTTACTAAAATTTCAGAATTATTTTAGAAAAATAAATATGCTTAGGAGAATGTACCAAGGTGGTTCCTCGGTGAAGAAAGGGCCCATGATTGCTATACGTGAGCAAGATGTTGAATTGCCGAGGAACGCGGATGTACGAGCTTGTGAGTGGCCATCCGATGATTTTATGGTCGAAGCGGGCTTTAAGGAGGAATTTGACGCATCTGTGCATAATGCCGAGCTGGAGGACTTCTTACAAGATAAGTGTCCGCAGTACTATCAATTGACCGATTCCTTTGTGCGGAGGTTTAAATATAACTATACGCATAATTCTCCTAGTGTCATATTTGATATTTACGATACATCTTATACCATGGATTTAGAGGATTTCACAACTGCTTGCAAACTCCCGTAGTGGGGTAATATTAATGATCCTCACAAATCTGAATTTAGAGATTTTCTTGCTAATATTACTGTGGGAGAATCTAGGGACATAGGACAAGCTACCATAGGGAGCATTCATTTTCCTGCTATACATTATTTTGCTCTCTTCATCGGTAGATGTATTAATGGTAAGGATGAAGCATGTCACATGTGTGTCCCTGATCTGAGTATCCTCAAGAGTGCTGTGTTAGGTTATAAAGGTTATAACTTGGGGCAATAGTTGCACGTAGGTTGCAGAATAATAGTAGAAAGGGAAATTTATTTGGAGGAATTTATGCAACCCGTGTGGCTAATTATCTTGGTATAGCCCCATGAGAGGGAGATATAATAATACCTCCTGTTTATTTGGATTATGAAGCTATGGTCAGTCATCAATTTCTTGGGAGGAATGAACAATTCCTCCAATATCGACTAACCTATGACAGACGCAACGTCGTCCATGTTACTCTTCCTGCTCCCTAGCTTTTTGATTATCAGGCAAAAGGAAGATATGTTGTCACCAGGGAGGAAGCAGCTGAACACGAGAGGAGAGCGGAGGCAGCTCGCCAACACGCTGCAGCTCAGGAGGCAGTTGCCGCTGCATCTCAGTACGACCCCGGTTTCACTTATGGATATCAGCCAGGCAGTCCCTGGTATTAGACCAACTTAGGCCAAAAGCCTAAGCTTGTGGGAGTACGTATTTCTCACCGACTTTACATTCATGTTCATACACTAGTTGCCGGTGCTCATACTCTTTCATTGTATTATCCATGTTAGTTTAAAATTCCTTTTTTCTAGTTTTCTTCTTGTGTGTTTGATAAACCTTGAGAAAAAAACCAAAAGAAAATAGTTAGTTTAATTTCCATGCTTGTAGTAGAAACTAAAATGAAAACCCAAAAAGATTTCTAGTTCTTCTTCTTTCTTGTTGAGAGCTTTCCCGTGTAAATAGTTTTATTTTCTTTTCTTTCCTTTGGGGGTCGAGAAGACCATATTGAAAATGTTTAGTGGCTCTCATATGCATGATTATTTATTTAACTTAGAGCCCATATTACTTGTCTTCTCTTTTGAGTTGAATGCTTGCAGATTCCAGCTTAGTCCAATGCACGTGCACTCTTATTATTATACACATCGTTCGGTCGTGCAAGTGAAAGGCAATAATGACGACATATGATGGACTTATTGGGATGAGAGGAGCTGGTATGAACTCGACCTCTCTTGTTTTTGTAAATATGATGAGTTTATCGTTCCTGAGTCAGCTTATTATGAAGTAAACATATTTGCAATGACATTTAGAGATTATAGTTGCTTGTGCCATGCTTGATTAGCTTTGAGTCATAATGGTTTACCTTGCGTGCCAACATGTTATTAGAATGATTATGATGTGGTATGATGGGATGGTATCCTCCTTTGAATGAATTGAGTGACTCGACTTGGCCCATGTTCACGCATGTAGTTGAATCAAATCAACATAGCCTTCACGATATTTATGTTCATGGTGGATTATATCCTACTCATGCTTGTATTCGGTGTGAATTAATTTTAATGCATGTTTATGACTGTTGTCGCTCTCTTAGTTGGTCGCTTCCCAGTCTTTTGCTAACCTTCACCTGTACTAAGAGGGAATACTGCTTGTGCATCCAAAATCATTAAACCCCAAAGTTGTTCCATATGAGTCCACTATACCTTCCTATATGCGGTATTTACCTGCCGTTCCAAGTAAATTTGTATGTGCCAAACTCCAAACCTTCAAATGAAATTCTGTTTTGTACGCTCGAGCAGCTCATGTTACAACTAGAGCTGCCTATATCTTCCATGCTAGGTGGGTTATTCTCAAGAGGAGTGGACTCCGCTCCTCATTCACGAGAAAGGGCTGGTAACCGGGATGCCCAGTCCCATGATCCAAAAAGATCAAAGCAAATCAAAATAATTAAACAAAACTCCCCCAGGGTTGTTGTTAGTTGGAGGCACTCGTCGTTTCGAGCAAGCCATGGATTGATTCTTGTTGGTGGTTGGGGGAGTATAAACCTTTACCATTCTGTTTGGGAACTGCCTATAATGCATGTAGTATGGAAGATACAGCCATCTCATAGTTGTTGTGTTGACAGCGAAAGTATGCCGCTCAAAATGTTATTCAATCTCTGTTTTAAAATCGAGCTCTGGCACCTCTACAAATCCCTGCTTCCCTCTGCGAAGGTCCTATCTATTTACTTTTATGTTGAGTCATCACCCTTCTTATTAAAAAGCACCCGCTGGAGAGCACACTGTCATTTGCATTCATTACTATTGGTTTATATTGGGTATGACTTGACTGGATCTCTTTTACCATGAATTACAATGTTTAGTCAGTCCTTGATCTTTAAAGGTGCTCTGATTTATGTTTTGCGGTCTCAGAAAGGGCTAGCGAGATACCATTTTGTTATATCTTGTTATGATTGTTTTGAGAAAGTGTTGTCATCCGAGTTTTATTATTATGGCTCGCTAGCTGATTTGTTATTGATATGAGTAATTGTGAGACCTAAGTGCTATTGTGAGTATGGTTAGTTCATAATATTTGCTAAAACCTGAATGCTGGCTTTGCATGTTTATTACAACAAGAGCAAACAGAGTTTGTAAAAGTTTTTCTTTATCACTTTCAGTCTATCAACTGAATTGCTTGAGGACAAGCAAAGGTTTAAGCTTGGGGGAGTTGATACGTCTCCAACGTATCTACTTTTCCAAACACTTTTGCCCTTGTTTTGGACTCTAACTTGCATGATTTGAATGAAACTAACCCGGACTGACGCTGTTTTCAGCAGAACTGCCATGATGTTGTTTTATGTGTAGAAAAGAAAAGTTCTCGGAATGTCCTGAAAATCCACGGAGGCACTTTTTGGAATTAATAAGAATTTCTGGGCGAAAGAAATACACCAGGGGGGCCCACACCCTCTCCACGAGACAGGGGGCGCCCCCCTATAGGGCGCGCCCCCCTATCTCGTGGTCCCCCTGGACCTCCACCGACCTCAACTCCAACTCCATATATTCCGTCTCGGGGAGAAAAAATCGGAGAGAAAGTTTCATTGCGTTTACGACACGGAGCCGCCGCCAAGCCCTAATCTCTCTCGGAGGGCTGATTTGGAGTCCGTTCGGGGCTCCGGAGAGGGGGATTCGTCGCCCTCGTCATCATCAACCATCCTCCATCACCAATTTCATGATGCTAACCGCCGTGCGTGAGTAATTCCATCGTAGGCTTGCTGGACGGTGATGGGTTGGATGAGATTTACCATGTAATCAAGTTAGTTTTGTTAGGGTTTGATCCCTAGTATCCACTATGTTCTGAGATTGATGTTGCTATGACTTTGCTATGCTTAATGCTTGTCACTAGGGCCCGAGTGCCATGATTTCAGATATGAACCTATTATGTTTTCATGAATATATGTGTGTTCTTGATCCTATCTTGCAAGTCTATAGTCACCTATTATGTGTTATGATCCGACAACCCCGAAGTGATAATAATCGAGATACTTCTCGATGATGACCGTAGTTTGAGGAGTTCATGTATTCACTATGTGCTAATGCTTTGTTCTGGTTCTCTATTAAAAGGAGGCCTTAATATCCCTTAGTTTCCACTAGGACCCCGCTGCCACGGAAGGGTAGGACAAAAGATGGCATGCAAGTTCTTTTCCATAAGCACGTATGACTATTTACGGAATACATGCCTACATTACATTGATGAACTGGAGCTAGTTTTGTGTCACCCTATGTTATAGCTATTACACGAGGAATCGCATCCAGCATAATTATCCATCACTGGTCCATTGCCTACGAGCTTTTCACATATTGTTCTTCGCTTATTTACTTTTCCATTGCTGCTGTTACAACTACTACAAAAACCCAAAAACTATTATCTTTACTTTTGCCACTGTTACCTTTATTATCATACTACTTTGCTACTAAATACTTTGCTGCAGATACTAAGTTATCTAGGTGTGGTTGAATTGACAACTCAACTGCTAATACTCAAGAATATTCTTTGGCTCCCCTTGTGTCGAATCAATAAATTTGGGTTGAATACTTTACCCTCTAAGCTGTTGCGATCTCCTACACTTGTGGGTTATCAATGTTCTAGTTGAGGAAGGACTTCATCATCTTCTACATTGTCTTGGGGACCAATGTCTTCAGCTGCGGTGGGGTCAACAGCGGGAATAACTTCAGCTTCAGGAGCCTCTGTGGAAGTAGGCTCGTGAAGTACTAGTTGGCGCTCTTGGTGGGGAGATGCAGGACGAGCAATTGAGAGGGGCTCGACAAAAAGGGGCTCTGAGGGAGCAGCCCGATCCTTCTTAGAAGACTTTGTCTTCCGCTTCTTGATCAGTGGTGCATCATCAGAGACATTTTTGTTCTTGCGTTTCCTGGCTTCGGCCCCGACTGCCCTTGTCTTCTTCAGTTCTGAAGCAAATGTGGGGACCTTAGGTTTCGAGCTTGTCATGCTGGCAGGGAAGACTATGCGAGGTGCTTCCCGTCCTGACGCCTCAGCTTGGGTCACAGTCGGCTTCTTATTTTTGGCAGCCATCTTGGAGTCGATGCCTGGATGCCCAAGAGCCTTGCGCTTTTCAGCTTCATTGTGAGCCTGAACACATTTTGCAGCGAGTTGTTTCATTCGTTCTCTTGAACCTTTTGCTTCTTCACGTTTCTTGTGAAACGCTTCCTTGAGGTCATGCAGCAGCTGCTTGAAATTTTGAACATCAGCGACACTGAGCTTGGCCATGTGCTTCTTGAATTGAGCCTTTTCATAGTCAATCTTGTTCTTCAGCTCAACTATCTTCTAAGCCAGAGCAAGCTCATTTGCAATGGCACTGTGGAAGGAGACACTGATTCCAATGGGAAGTTGAAGATCATCAATACTGAGGTCCGGGTTGGCGAACCATTCATCAATGAAGTTATTTAGGATGTCCACATCAAAGAGGGGCATGTCATTGAAGATTTCTACCTCTTGTTTGCTCTTTATCAGCAGCTCAAGAGCATCCTCGCCAAGATCATCGTCACTTGGCAGATCAATGGCTTCATTCTCGTTTCTCAAAACAGCAGCAGGGGTCAGTGCTTGACCAGAACTTAGGATGGGCTTCTTCTTCTGTATAGACCTCTCAGTCTCCTTGGAGATGCGAGAGAGATCTTCAGATTGCATACTGGATGCAGGAGGAGCAGTTGCCAATGGCTTCACATGTGAAGCTTTTGGTGCGACAGAGGGTTTTGAAGGCTTTGACTTCTTCTGCTTCTGTGGTTTAGGAGGAGCTGGCGCTTCATCAGAATCTACGTCATCAGCTGAGTGATCCACGGCGGCCCCTTGAACTGCAATGTGAGTGATGAGGCCTTCGAGGTTATAGAAGGGGCCGATGACATTGGGATTGGCATCACGGGTGCCATCAGCCCGAGGAGCAGATGGACCGGGGTTGAAGTCAAGTCCAAATGCTTTCTTGTTCTTCATAGCAGAATCCTTGGCAAACTTGAAGTTGTGCTTGAACAGAGACACAATAGCAGAGACGATGGGTCTGCATTCTCTGGATGTGGTCCCTGAACCATGCAAGGGTAGAAGCCTTGATCAATGGCTTCGGACTTGAACTTGGGTTGAAGATTTTTGTATAAGATATCTCCCCAAGGTCGCTTGATGGCATTCTTCTCGGCATACTCAGCAGTGACGAATCTGTACTTAAACCATTCCTCTGGCCAATATCTTCGAATCCATTGGATTCGATTTTTGCGTTCACCATAGGTTTCTTCAGGGTCTGTCTTGTACATTTCATATAGATCTGGTGGCAAATCTTTGGATGTATTCCCACGGTGCTGTCTGCCGCCCTTTCTAGCTGACTTTTCTGCGGCCATGAAGTTCAAACTGAATGGCTTCAGAACTTGCAAAGGCTTCCGACGGCTGGTCAGACAGGAACTGGCTTCAGGAGAATTGATGTGACACTGTAAGAACTCTGCAAATGAATGCAGACTATGAGAACCAAGGGATTCTCCCACGAACATGTACCTGTGACAGCATTAGAGGTGCGAGGGAAGGGGAAGAGGTCATATGCATTCTCAGAATATTTTGAAGATAAATCAGTTTGAAGATATTGACCTCATAAAGCGAAGACATTCACTTATTTGTTGAGAGTTGGTTCCAGATTTGTACGAATCCAAGAATATCTACAAGTGAGGAATCTAACTTGATGTTGAAGCATAAGTGAATATGCTAGGCATTGATATGAGATGCAGAACGGGATAGACTCGACAGTGTAAGCATAGAAACCACTTTTTGTAGAGAAGGATGAATCTATCGGATCAAAAAGGCAGTAAAAAGTAAGTTTTAATTACCACACGAAGAACTGCTAGATGGAACGGAGTAGGAGGCCAAGCAGTTCAATCTCCCGTGCCCTAACTTGGCGACGGAAGACACCTACGACAGTAGCAGAGAAGACAAGATCCACGACCGGTGTGAGGACGGTGTCGTCACGAGCTAGCGGTGGCGCTAGGGTTTGAGTGAGGTGTTGAGGTGGAAGAAGGATTTTGACCGCGATGTGATGTGTATTTATAAGGAAAGGGACAGCACAACGCAATTACGCAAGTGCCCCTGGTGGTTCACATCAGAGGGACACGTGGCAAACATGCAACACATTGGAAGTTGTTCCATGTTCCCACGCACGCCTGGATTGTCGAGTGGTCGTTCCGGCTTCTCCAGTTTTCAGGCAATAAGGATGCAACATTAAAAACATGTTAAAAGTTTGTCAGAATGTCATCTCCTGACAAGGACTCAGAGAAGACAATTGATAGGTTTCAATAAAATGCATATGATTTGGACAGATAGAGTTGAGGTAGAAGCATATAATAGGTTAGGGTCCGATCACATTCACTTAGATGAAAGATTCAAGAGTGAAGACATAGCTATAAGTGAATGTTGTATAGGACAGAACACAAACATATATATGTATATGAACCAAATCAACATTGTGGAGATAAATCATGAAGACAAATCAATGTTGAAGACAAACCAAATGCGAAGACATTGCAATTGTAACGCCAAGAGAAACACTTAAATAAGAATTTGGTGGTGGCGTTACCCACCATATAGGAAGTATTGGCGTACAATTATCGTGGCGCTCCGAAGTCAAATTCCACATTCATGTATTCACTCTTAGAGGGTAAGTCTTCATTGATTGAAGATATACATTACTTCTTGTTTTGCACATCTAAGTCGTCAACATGCATAAGCGTTAGGATGTGTGTCCATTCACATGACATTCGAGGATTCTAAGATATTTAGCTCACACCGCAACTTGCAAAACCTTTTCTCATCCAAGGGCTTAGTGAAGATATCTGCCAATTTCTCTTCAGTGTTGACGTGAATGATATCAATGTCTTCCTTGTTGACATGATCTCTGATAAAGTGATGACGGATCTCAATGTGCTTTGTCTTCGAGTGCTGAACTAGATTCTTGGAAAGCTTAATGGCTCTTTCATTGTCACAGAAGAGTGGCACATTCTTCGTGTTGACGCCATAGTCCTTGAGTGTTTGCTTCATCCATAGAAGCTGAGCATAGCATGCTCCAGCAGCAATGTATTAAGATTCAGCAGTGGAGAGTGACACACAGTTCTGCTTCTTTGAAGACCAACAGACAAGTGATCGACCGAGAAAGTGACATGTTCCTGGAGTGGACTTGCGATCAACCTTGTCACCAGCATAATTAGCATCAGAATATCCCATCAGTTCAAATGTTGAGCCCTTTGGATACCATAATCTTATTGTTGGGGTGTAAGCCAAATATCGAAGAATTCGCTTCACTGCTAGGTGATGTGATTCCTTTGGTGCCGCTTGGAATCGGGCACACATGCAAACGCTAAGCATTACATCTTGCCTAGATGCACATAAGTAAAGTAAGGAACCAATCATGGAGCGGTATACCTTTTCATCGAACTCTTTACCATTATCGTTAGGACCCACATGAGTTTTGGTTGGCATTGGCGTCGTGTATCCTTTGCAATCTTGCATTCCAATCTTATTCAAGCAATCCTTGAGGTATTTCTCTTGCGATATGAAGATGTCATTCCTCCGCTGACGGATTTGAAGACCAAGGAAGAACTTCAGCTCACCCATCATGGACATCTGATATTGCTCTTGCATCATGTGCCCAAACTCATCGTTGTATCTCTTGTCGGTGCAGCCGAAGATAATGTCATCCACATAGATTTGGCACACAAACAGTTTAGCATCGTATGGCTTCGTGAAGAGTGTTGGATCTAGAGAACCAGGTTTGAAGCCTTTTCTCTTCAAGAAGTCTTTGAGCGTGTCATACCAAGCACGAGGGGCTTGTTTGAGACCATACAGTGCCTTGTTGAGCTTGTACACCATATCAGGATGTTTTGGATCTTCAAAGCCAGGTGGTTGTGCAACATACCACTAGTGCAGAACCGGCCTTTAGTGCCGGTTCGTAATGGCCTTTAGTGTCGGTTCGCCAACCGGCACTAAAGAGTGGGGACTAACCCCCCCCCCCCCCCTTTAGTACCGGTTCGTGACGAACCGGCGCTAAAGTGCCACCACGTGGCACGAGCCATGCCCGGGTGCGCGTAGGGCATTAGTACCGGTTGGTAACACCAACCGGTACTAAATATTTGGGGGGGGTTTTGATTTATTTTCCATTCAAATTTTTTGTTTGCTGGTATTTCACGATACTACAAATTGTACACGTTATGCATATATATAAATAGATTTTCTCGTACACCATTAATTATTCACACATACACATGTATATACATATACATTTTCTCCTACATATGTTGCCTTTGGTGCCCCCGGAGCACGATGACAAGTGGTTCATGGGGCGGTAGCGGGTAATAGTATTCTCCTTTGGGATCTATGACCTAGTCGAGCAAAAATCCGGCTATTTCCTCTTGAAGTGCTAGTATGCGGTCCGATGGTAGGAGCTTATCCCGCACCGATCTGAACTGTTAAGAAGGAGATCAATATGCATGTGTGTTAGTTGTGTGACTAGATATCGATAATGGTGTGAATAGTGTTCTGACAAACGTACCCAGTCCTGTCTATCAGATCTGCTCCTTTCGCACGTCATCATGCGAATGTTCTCGCAAACGTAGAATGCACACAGATTATTCCCCGGCGCCTGCTTCATGGCCTTTACGAGAATGGAATTGAATCAGATAATGATTAATCAAGCATGATAATTAATTAATGATATTGAAACAAGAATTAAAGAGATGGTAGCTAGCTAGTACTACTTAATTACTTACCTTGGGTCGATGCCAAAACAACTTTTTTCCCACTTGCCTCGAGTCACCTTGATGAACTTTGCCCATGCCCTGCCCGTCGGCAAAGAAAATTAATAAAGGGGTTATTAAATAGTTCATATCAGGAAATGAAGAACTAATAATTAATAGGCCGAGATATAGTTAATAATGATTGAAATTACCTGTTGACTATCCCCTTCATGATGGTGTAGTCTTTATCTTCTTTAGTTAGTGAGTCCAGTAATTCAACTTTTCCTTCCTCAACTTTAATGTCTAACAAGACCCAGTGCCAACTGCATACGCACACGTTTGCATGTCTTAATTAAGTGGGCATGTGCATAAAATTAATCAACTACCGTAAACCATATACACTTAATTATTAACATCTAGCTAGCTAGTAAGCAAAAAAACAGAATTTGTAGTACAAGACAGTGTGACTCACGGGAAGTTGTAAGGAAGTAGTATATCTTCATTGCTATTGAGGTGCTTCAAGAACTTTAGCATGCTTTCCTCTACAGCATCTTGACAATATTCAATCTGTCATATGTCCTCATTAATGGTATTTGGGTCAATGAACCCAACGCCATAGCGTCCAGCTTTTTTCATTTCATACATCTTCATCCTGCATATAATACCACAGAAAAAGAATATAGTGAGGATAATTACATGTAATGATTGCTCAAAATTATCACTACATAACTAGCTTGAGACTTAAATTACAGAAAGAAATCACTTATAGACAATAGCAACTGACGATAGACTTGTCGAGTGCGTCTTGATTGTATAACTGAAATAGTTCTGGATACTCAATGGCCAGAGCTTTCTCATGGTAATAATGCTCATGCTTGACATTCACCATGAGGGACTCTCGATTGGAAATCTTGGTAATGTTCATGTACCATTGATGCAATTGATACATTCTCGTTGGGAGGTCCTTGACCTTGTCTGGATGGACCAAAGGTTGGCCCCGGACATATTTCCATGCTATTTCCGATTCTCTAAGCGTAGGCATGGGCTCGATTTCGAGGAGTTGTCCAATAGAGATATTGAGCATTTGAGCCTGCATTATATGATCCTCCGTTATTACCACATCGCCATGCTGGGGAACGCTAACGGTTTGCCCACAATAATATTTGGCGCGCGTACTACTCCTCTCATGTGTTGTTGGCACAACAAGCGGGGGGATCGCTTGCACCGCCTGTTCTCCCAACTGGGGAACGGTTTTCCCGCATTTTTTGCCAGCTGCTTGTTGGCTTGAGCTCGAGCTCGCTGCCTTCTTTAGCCGTTCTCGATGTAGTTTCCTGATTTGGCGCTCATAGTCCGAGTCAACAGGCTCGGGAGCTGGTTCTCTAGCCATACGAATGAAGTGGTCAATTACTTTCTCAGGCACTTTCTCCTTTGGCGGCGCTGCCGGTTTCGGTCCAAAATGGGTGTCCACTTGGGCTTGCACTATGGCTGTGTTTTGCTCCTTAGTCCTGTCGTAAGGCCTCTGAGGAAGAGGAGCAAGGCTTGGACCATATTTATATCGCTTGTCTCCGCCTGTACTTCCTGAACTACCTCGACTCGTACCGCTACGCACCAAAGCTGCGGCATGTCTCTTCTGCGATTGCTGAGACGGCGGAGACGGCTGACGTGGAGTTGGACCAGGAGAAGTGGCCTGACGATGTGCCGGACTTGAAGCAGGAGGTGTGGCCTGACATGGTGCCGGACTTGAAACCGGAGAAGTGGCATGACGCTGTGCCGGACTTGAAACCGGAGGAGTCAGCTCACGCGTTCGGGGACTTGGAGGAGGTGGCGGACTTCGAGGAGGAGTCATCTCACGCGTTCGTGGACTTGGAGGAGCGGGAGTCTGCTGACTCGGTGGCAGACTTTAAGGAGGAGTCGGCAGACGATGCGGTGTCGGTGGACTTCGAAAGATGATGCAATCCTTTCTCCATAGGATGATACGATGTATGGCCTCTCCCAGTGTGCGCTCGTCTTCACTTTCAGGAATGTCAAGCGTTAGCCCCGAATATGGGTCCACCACTTCATCAACCATAACACGAGCATAGCCCTTTGGAATCGGGATGCAATGGTAGGTTGCTTTGGGGGTAACTGGAAAAGCAACGCCGAACGCCACCTTCATGGATATGTTCTTCATTTTGGAGTGTAGCTCACAATTAGTGTTCTCTATGATGTCATCCACAGGGTGTTTATCCAGCAGTGTGTCGCCCGGGGCAGAACCAATGCTGCTTCTCAGCATGGATGGGACGGTGCTATCCAATGCTGGACGATCATCCGCTTGTTGTTGCCACTGCTGAGACCCCCTTTCCTGGCTAAGTGAGTTGATCTGCTGCTACTGCTGCTGGAATTTGAGTGCCAGGTCTGCGTGCCTTGCTTCTAGGCCTTGAAGGTGTTCTGTGTCCTGCTTCCTCTACTCCTCCTCCAGCTTCCTCTTCTTCTCCTCCTCCATCTTCTTTCTTGCACGGGACCTGTAGTCGTCATTCCCGTCCGAAAAGCCCTCATACCAGGGAATAACGCCCATGCCTCGTGTTCTTCACGGGTGTTCAGGATTTCCCAGGGCACGCGTAAGCTCGTCGTTCTCTCTGTTGGGCGTGAACACCCCCGCTCGAGCTTCTTCTATTGCGTCAAGTATCTTTTGTTTGGCTCCTTTTAGACTTGCCTTCTTCGAAACCAGGCATGTCTTCGGGTCCAACGCCCCCCCCCCCATGCGCATAGAACCAAGTTCTGCACCTGGGGGGCAGCTCCTAGTAATCGAAGTGATCCCTGCACCCTCCATCTCTTGCTGAGACTTATCCCACTTAGGCATTCCCACCGCGTAGCCACCTGGACCCAGCCTATGGAACTACGTCTTTCTTGCGGCATTTGCCTTGTTTTTCATCGACCGTCCTTAGATAATTCAGAATCCTTGAAGGTCACGAAATCGTCCCAGTGTTCTCTTTGCTTCTCAAGTGTTCCCTTGAAATCTGGAGTCTTCATTTCAATAGCGAGGTAGTTGGCCCATACAGTTTTCTTGTGGGTGTTGAATGCAATTGCCATCTTCTTAAGAGCAGCGGCCTTGACTTTCTCCACATCTGCTTCAGTGAAATGATCTGGTAGGGTGAAATGTTCCATCAGAGATTTCACCAGGTCTTTTTTGGCTCTGTCGTCGACCCAAGTAACACCTGGACGTTTAGTCTTTGGCTCTTTCCATTCTTGAATGGAGATCGGGAGTTTGTCCTTCACAAGAACTCCGCACTGACGAGTCCACTTGTCCGCAATGTTCTTAGGCATGAGGGGTTCACCACTAAGTTTGGTGGATTCAATGTGGTACTTTACACCATCCTTCAACAATCTGCCCGGGCCTCGCTTTGTCTTGCTATCTGTAGAAGCAGATTTGCTCGATCCAGAGGGCTGAAAGAAGAAAGATCGATTCGTTAATATATCTTCAATAAAAAAACATGTGATGATCACCAGGATGCATGCTTATATAAATATACCTCGCCGGTAGTCTTTGTTATTTGAAGATCAGCATTGTCTGTGTCATCACAAACATTGTCTGTGTCATCATAATCATAGTTCATGACTTCATCAGCTCGGTCATCGAGATCGAATATATTTTCATCACCCTCTCCGGTATTGTTCAGATATTGGGAGCCATCATCTTCATTCAGATCATCTAGCCTGTGAGGGCTGCGTATGATGTCGAACAATTCCTCTTCTCTCTCTCTGCCGGTATTGTCCGCCATAGCTTTTACTTTACTAATTAATACAGAAGAAATATAAAACAATTTAGTATTCAAATTACAATGCATGGATGCAATTAATCAATAAGGAAAAACTGAATCTCGAATACATCGTCTCGAATATATAATCTTGAATACATCATCGTCTTAATATATATAATCTCGAATACATCGTCTCGAATATTATATATCGAATACATCACTGGCTAGGTACCTAATAAAGATCGAGTACTACAGAAGAATCTAGGGCGCCAATCGCGGTTCCTGGGGCGCGGGCGGTGCACACCCAAAGAGAAGGAACCATCACAGGATCATATCTCCGGTCATCTGCCCAAAGAACCCGCCAAGTAGTGGAGAACCTGACGTCGTCCATAGCAGCCATGTAGTGATGGACGTGCTCATCTTCCTCCCTGATACGGCGACGCACCACCTCCGGCGGGGCCGGCTGCCTCTGCACCGAATGTGGCCCACGCGAACGCCACCAAAGAAGATCAGGGTCGACGACAGGACCCGAGGTCAGGTTCCTCACCAAGCGGCGCGCCCCTCCAGGTAGCACCTCCCAATGCCAGCCCGGCAGAGCCCAGTCCCGGACATGGGTCCTCTGAAGCAGGACGTCGTCGTGAACGGGTCGACGGCGAGGATGCGGGCCGGGCATATTGTCGAGAACAAATACTATATGCCCGCAAAAAGTAACATTTTTAAAATGATTGGATTGTGATAACTAAAATTCTATATATATGCAAATTCTAACAATATGACATTAATCTAATTCATCTAACTAAAACTAATTCTAAATTTTCCTGATTATATAACTAACATTTCTATAACAATTCGAATATTTATATAACTAAAAAACAGAAAAACTGCTAACATTTCTATAAATATTTCAATAACTAAAAAACGGAAAACATTTATAACATTTATATATAACTAACATTTCTAATATTTATATAACTAAAAAACAGAATAATTTCTAACATTTCTATAACTAAAAAACAGAAAAAAATTATAACAAACAAACTAATGTGTGTGTGTGTAGTGTGTGTGTAGTGTGTGTGTGTGTGTGTGTGTGTGTGTGTGTGTGTGTGTGGACATGGCGGCCGGGGCGAGCTCACCGGCGAGGCGACGACGGGGCGGCGACGATGGGG
>NC_057813.1:711021564-711038976 GCF_018294505.1 Triticum aestivum | reverse complement strand
GCGGGCGGCGACGAGGGGCGGGGACGGTCGGGGTCGGCGACGAGGGGCGGGGGCGGCGACGTCGACGGGGACGGCGTCGATCGGGGCAGGGCGGCGCGACGGAGGGAGGAAACAGAGGGAAGAAACAGAGGGAAACTGAATTTTTTTTCAAGTGTTGTATATATATGATGGACCTTTAGTACCAGTTGGAGCCACCAACTGGTACTAAAGGTCTGTTTTGGCCAGGACAAGCGGCGGGAAGCGCCCCCCCTTTAGTACCGGGTGGTGGCTCCAACCAGTACTAAAGGGGGGGTCTTTAGTACCGGTTGGAGCCACGCCCGGTACTAAAGGGGTGCGCTGGCTCCAGGCGGTGCGCAAGTTTAGTCCCACCACGCTAGCCGAGGGGCTACCGCACTGGTTTATAAGCCCCAGTGCGGTAGCTCTATCGAGCTCCTCTCCTAAGCAGGCCTACTGGGCCTACATGTCCTCTTCTGTCCAGTGGGCCTACTGAGCATTTGCGGGCCTGCATCCTGGCCCAACTAAAGGTTGTGTTCCTCGTCGTATGCAGGCCGCTTTGGCCCAGTAGGCGGGCTTTTTATTTTCTTAATTTTTTCGCTTTATTTATTTTTGTTTTATTTATTTTTGAGTTGTTTTTTGCTGTATTTAGAGTTTCTTTGTGAATATTTTTGCTTTAGGTACAAAAAATTACAAACTTTCTGTTAGTGCCGGTAGTTTTCAAATTTGAATAGTTTAAATTTTGAATTATTTGAAATTTGTGTGAATCACTAGTTTGTGAATAACTTAACTTTGAAAAAAGTTTTTTTCCGTGATTCTTTTTTCTTATGTTTAATATTAGTGTGTTTTATCATTATATTCAATTTGGTAATGCTTAGGTTATTTAAAAAATGAAATGCCTTTGTAACAGTTCAGTTTTTGTCGGAAACCCTGATACTTCGAAAGAGATTGTCCATTTTATACACGAAGTGTATCCAGTTTTTGCCGTAACCTTCTCTACTTTCTTGCACATGCTATTTGTATGAAATTATGATACCATGCCAACTTTCAACCTTTTCTGAGTTCATTTGAAATGCTTTTCAATTTCAGGGTCATTTAGCTGGAAAAAATTAGTAAATGCATGAAAAGAATTTGTTTGCACATAAAATTTCTTCGCGTTTCAAATGTCAAAACACATAATTAACTACCCTAACTATTACAGACATTCCCTCCTGGGTGTGAAACACAGAAGAAAGTGATGATAGTGAAGCCGATCACATCCCAGATCTTTGGGTGTGAAACTTTTTCTTCGCGTGTGTCCCTTTGCGCCGTAGCCATGGAAAATCTTCATCATTTAACTGGATGCTCGGGTCAATTTTCACTGTGAATGGAGCAATTTCATCAAACTTTTCATGATCTTCTGACATGTCTGTCTTGTCATCCACTCCCACGATGTTTCTTTTTCCTGAAAGAACTATGTGGCACTTTGGCTTGTCGTATGATCCATTCGCTTCCTTATCTTTTCTTTTTCTCGGCCTGGTAGACATGTCTTCCACATAAAAAACCTGCGCCACATCATTGGCTAGGACGAATGGTTCGTCTGCATACGCAAGATTGTTGAGATCCACTATTGTCATTCCGTACTGCGGGTCTTCCGTTACCCCGCCTCGTGTCATATCGACCCATTTGCACCGAAACAAAGGACCTTCAAATCACCTGATCCATAGTTAAATTCCCATATGTCCTCTATGTAACCATAATATGTTTCCTTTCCCGTGTTGGTTGTTGCATCAAAGCGGACATCACTGTTTTGGTTGGTGCTCTTCTTATCTTGGGCGATCGTGTAAAATGTATTCCCATTTATCTGGTACCCTTTGAAAGTCATTATATTCGAAGATGGTAATTGGGACAGCGAGTACAGGTCATTTTGAATATCACCATCATTCAGGGCACGTTTCTGCAACCAACCGGTGAAAGTCCTCGTTTGTTCGCGCGTAATCCAGTCGTCAGACTTCTCTGGGTGTTTGGACTGTAGAAAATTCTTGTGTTCCTCCATATACAGAGCCACCAAGGCGGAATTCTGTAGAACTGTGTAGTGTGCTTCAGTGAGAGAATGCCCGTCCATACATATTATTTGATGCCCTCCTAGCGTGCCTTTTCCTTCTAGTCTGCCCTTATGTCGCGATTCAAGAACACCAATCGGCTTAAGGTCAGGAATAAAGTCAATACAAAACTCAATGACCTCCTCATTTTCATGGCCCTTCGAGATGCTTCCTTCTGGCCTAGCACGGTTATGAACATATTTCTTCAAGACTCCCATGAACCTTTCAAAGGGGAACATATTGTGTAGAAATACAGGACCCAAAACGTTAATCTCTTCGCAAAGGTGAACTATGACGTGCGTCATGATATTGAAGAAGGATGGTGCGAACACCAACTCAAAACTGACAAGACACTGCACCAAATCATTCTGTAACCTTGGTATGATTTCTGGATCGATTACCTTCTGAGAGATTGCATTAAGGAATGCACATAGCTTCACAATGGCTAATCGAACGTTTTCCGGTAGAAGCCCCCTCAATGCAACCGGAAGGAGTTGCGTCATAATCACGTGGCAGTCATGAGACTTTAGGTTCTGGAACTTTTTCTCTGCCATATTTATTATTCCCTTTATATTCGACGAGAAGCCAGACGGTACCTTCATGCTGAGCAGGCATTCGAAGAAGATTTCCTTCTCTTCTTTGGTAAGAGCGTAGCTGGCCTGACCCTGATGCATGCCGTATTTTCCATGCATACATTGTTGGTCCTCCCGTGCCTCTGGTCCTCCCGTGTTCCAATATGGCAGGTCTCAAAATATAGATTTCTTCTTCCACATGGGTGCGCGTCCGTCAGCGTCCTTCGGAACAGGTTGTCCGCCAGGACCCTTTCCAAAGATTACCTTCAAATCCTTGACCATATCATGTACATCAGCACCAGTACGATGGCGAGGCTTCGTCCGGTGATCCACCTCACCTTTGAAATGCTTGCCTTTCTTTCTTACGGGATGCCTTGTCGGAAGAAATCGACGATGTGCCAGGTACACATTCTTCCTACAACTATCCAAATATATGATGTCGGTATCATCCAAACAGTGTGTGCATCCGCGGTATCCCTTGTTTGTCTGTCCTGAAAGGTTACTGAGAGCAGGCCAATCATTGATGGTCACGAACAGCAACGCCTTTAGGTCAAATTCTTCCTGTCCGTGCTCATCCCACGCACGTACACCTGTTCCATTCCACAACTGTAATAGTTCTTCAACTAATGGCCTTAGGTACACATCAATGCCGTTACCGGGTTGCTTAGGGCCTTGGATGAGCACTGGCATCATAATTAACTTCCGCTTCATGCACAACCAAGGAGGAAGGTTATACAAACATAGAGTCACAGGCCATGTGCTATGGTTGCTGCTCTGATCCCCAAAAGGATTAATGCCATCTGCGCTTAGACCAAATCATACGTTCCTTGGGTCACCTGCAAACTCCTCCCAGTACTTTCTCTCGATTTTTCTCCACTGCGAACCATCAGCGGGTACTCTCAACTTTCCATCTTTCTTACGGTCTTCTACGTGCCACCGCATCGCCTTCGCATGCTCTTTGTTTTGGAACAAAAATTTCAACTGTGGTATTATAGGAGCATACCACATCACCTTAGCAGGAATCTTCTTCCTGGGGCGCTCGCCCTTGACATCACCAGGGTCATCGCGACTGATCTTATAACGCAATGCACCGCATACCGGGCAAGCGTTCAAATCCTCGTACTCACCGCGGTAGAGGATGCAGTCATTAGGGCATGCATGTATCTTTTGCACCTCTAACCCTAGAGGGCAGACAGCCTTCTTTGCTTCATACATACTCTCAGGCAATTCGTTGTCCTTTGGAAGCATATTCTTTATCATTACCAGCAACTTTCCAAATCCCTTGTCAGATACACCATTCTTTGCCTTCCATTGCAGCAATTCAAGTGTGGTGCCCAACTTTTTTTTGTCAGCTTCGCAATTCGGGTACAACAATTTCTTGTGATCCTCTAACATGCGCTGCAACTTCGTCCTCTCCAGATCACTTGCGCAGTTTCTCTTTGCATCGGCAATGGCCCGACCTAGATCATCAGCGGGCTCATCTGATGCCTCTTCTTCAGCTTCTTCACGCATTGCCGGCTCAGCTTCTTCCCCCATTGTTGTATCATCGTATTCAGGGAACCCATGGCCAGGATAGCCGTCGTCATCCTCTTCTTCTTCATTGTCTTCCATCATAACCCCTATTTCTCCGTGCTTGGTCCAAACATTATAGTGGGGCATGAAACCAGACTTAAATAGGTGGACGTGAATGGTTTTTGACGTAGAGTAACTGTGACCATTCTTACAGCCAGCACATGGACAAGGCATAAAACCATCCGCCCGCTTGTTTGCCTCAGCGGCCCGTAGAAAAGTATGCACGCCATTAATGAACTCGGGAGAGCATCGGTCATCATACATCCATTGTTGGCTCATCTTCATTACACAACACCGAATAGACCAAATTAATACAAGTTCATACATAAAGTTCATACATAAAGTTCATATACAGCACTTAATTAAATGCAACATACAAATAACTCTCTAGCTAAAGAATTTAAATGCAACAACAAATGCGATGAAGATCGCAACTAAGGTAACAATTGATCCAACAGCATAATGATACCAAGCCACACTATCAATGGCATATTTTCTAATCTTTCTAATCTTCAACCTCATTTTCTCCATCTTGATCTTGTGATCATCGACGACATCGGCAACATGCAACTCCAATTCCATCTTCTCCCCCTCAATTCTTTTCAATTTTTCTTTCAAATACTTGTTTTCTCTTTCAACTAAATTTAACCTCTCGACAATAGGGTCGGTTGGAATTTCCGGTTCACATACCTCCTAGATAAAAATATCTATGTCAGCTTGATGGGCATAATTTGTCATAAACACGAAATGCAACAACTAGTTTTAAAAGAGAATATACCACATTCGAATCACAACAAGAACGAGGGCCGACGGGGACGGATATCAAAACCATGGCACTATGTATAACAAACAATGTACGGGTAAGATAATTATACGAGTAAGTATATATCCAAATCACACAAACATCAATTTGGTAATGTAAAACATCCATGAACAAGAGCCTCACCCAAGGTGGTGCCGGCGACGGGACGGTGCGGGCGATCGACGGTGGTTACGACAGAGATTTAGAAGGCACTAAGTAAACCACACCTACATATGCAAACTAAGTGTTATTTTTGACCTCAAATTGCATATAAATCAAATACTAGCAAATATAATTCCTCCCAAATTAATCACTATACAAAGCATTGCAAGAGCTAATCTAGCAATGAGAGTTGAAAGGACAAAGTTGCTAACCTTCGTGATCATTTGAATGGATGGGGGCCTTCAAATCTTGACAAATTTTGGGCAAAATTTGTGAGGAGCTCGAGGAAGAGAGGGGAAGAACAGAGGAAGTGAGGGGAAAGGGGAAGAATAGAGTGGCTCGGGTGGACGAAGGGTTTATGTACGTCGACCTTTAGTACCGGTTCGTGTCATGAACCGGTACTAAAGGTGCTGGAGGGGCCCCAGACTGACAACACCCCTCCACCTCTCTCTTTAGTACCGGTTCATGGCACGAACCGGTGCTAAAGGTTGTCCACGAACCGGTACTAATGAGAACGGCCGGCTAGCCGTTGGAACCGGCACTAATGGACACATTAGTGCCGGCTCAAAATCAAACCGGCACTAATGTGTCTCATATTAGGTCCTTTTTCTACTAGTGTACACTTCTTCTTCAATTTTTCCATTGAGAAAGGCACACTTCACATCCATTTGGTACAGAAGGATGTTGTGATGGTTGGCATATGCAAGCAGTATGCGAATGGATTCAAGTCTTGCCACGGGAGCAAAGGTTTCATCAAAGTCAATCCCTTCTATTTGAGTGTAACCTTGAGCAACCATACGAGCCTTGTTTCTGACAACTTGACCATGTTCATCTTGTTTGTTGCAGTAGATCCATTTGGTGCCAATGATGTTATGCTTGCGAGGGTCAGGACGCTTGGCAAGCTCCCAGATGTTATTCAGCTCGAACTGATGAAGCTCTTCTTGAATGGCTTCAATCCATTCAGGTTCCATGAAAGCTTCATCAACTTTCTTAGGTTCAGATGTAGAGACAAATGCAAAGTGCCCATAGAAGTTTGCTAGTTGTGTTGCTCTTGAACGAGTGAGTGGACCAGGTGCATTGATGCTGTCAATTATTTTCTCAATCTGTACTTCATTAGCAACACGAGGATGCACTGGACGAAGATTTTGCCATTGCAGATCATTGTCTTCAGCTTCATTATTAACTTCAGGTTGTGCATTGTCTTCTGGTTGACTTGGTGCAATGATGAGTTCATCTTCAGCCTGAGCTTCAGACGGTATGATTTCTCCAGTGCCCATGAGCTTGATGGATTCACTAGGAGGGACTTCATCTAGCACATTTGGCAGGTGCTCTCTTTGCGAGTCGTTAGTCTCCCGCACATCCACAGTTTCAACCACTTTACAATGAAAGAGGTTGAAGACTCTATAGGAGTGCGAATCCTTTCCGTATCCAAGCATAAAACCTTCATGTGCTTTCGGTGCAAATTTTGAAGTGTGATGTGGATCCTTGATCCAGCACCTAGCACCAAATACTCTAAAGTAACTGACGTTTGGCTTATTACAAGTAAGCAACTCATATGATGTCTTCTTTAGAAGCTTGTGAAGATAAACTCGGTTGATGACGTGGCATGCAGTGTCAATGGCTTCAGGACAGAACTTCCTTGGAGTCTTGTACTCATCTAGCATCGTGCGGGCCATCTCGATGAGGGTTCTGTTCTTGCGCTCCACGATGCCATTCTGCTGAGGTGTGTAGGGAGCAGAAAACTCATGATTGATGCCCAGTGTGTCAAGGTAAGTGTCAAGGCTGGTGTTCTTGAATTCTGTGCCATTGTCGCTTCTGATGTGCTTGATCTTGACACCATAGTTCGTCATGGCACGATTGGCGAAGCATCTGAAGACATCCTGCACTTCAGTCTTATAGAGAATTATATGCACCCAGGTATATCCTGAGTAATCATCAACAATAATGAAACCATAGAGACAAGCAGCGGTAGTAAGAGTAGAGTAATGAGTAGGGCCAAATAAGTCCATGTGAAGCAGCTCGAAGGGTTGAGATGTCATCATGATTGTCTTCGAGGGATGCTTGACCCTAGTCATCTTCCCTGTTTCACAGGCACCACACGATGGTCTTTCTTGAACTTGACGCCTTCGATACCCACGACATGCTTCTTCTTCATGAGAGTGTACAGGTTCCTCATGCCCGCATGTCCTAGCCTTTGATGCCAGAGCCGGCACTCTGAAGCTTTTGCTAGAAGACATACGGCAAGATGTGGTCCTGATGATAAATCTATCATATACAGATCATCTTTTCGTTACCCTTCAAAGACTAGAGATTTGTCAGATTCCATAAGGACAAGGCAACGATATTTTCCAAATATCACAATCATGTTCAAATCACATAGCATTGATACAGACATTAAGTTGAAACCAAGGGATTCAACAAGCATCACTTTATCCATGTGTTGATCCTTTGATATTGCAACTCTACCAAGACCAAATACCTTACTTTTACCAGTGTCAACAAATGTGGTATGACTCTTATCTGACGGCCGAAGAGTTGAATCCATCAGAAGACTTTGATCACCAGTCATGTGGTTGGTGCAGCCACTATCCATAATCCATTCTGAAGCTTGAGGTGTCATAGCCTACAGTACAGTTTGGGGGATAGGCTTCACCAAGAGAGTTGTGAAGCAGAAACATTTGACGAACAAGCGAAACATAGAAGTTCAGATCTTAGTTAGGATAGATAGGATGAGTGTCAAGGAATCCCAGGACGAAATACATAGTGAGTCCATTTGGGCATTTTATCTTGCGCCCCACAAGATGTTTAAGGTCCCCAGCATAAGCATCAGACGCCTTTGATTTCTGGCTGGAGACCTTTCCCTACAAAAGAGAGTTAAGTTTTCTTAACCACCCACATTTTCAGGGGTGGCTTAGAAGCAATGAGCCTAAGTGCAGCATCTGAGAACTTTGGCTTAGAAGCCCTAGCAAATAGCCTTGCAGGAGGAGAATAATACTCATAAGAATAAGCAGAATAGTTCTTAGACTTATGAACATAGCGGTTTGATGCAACACGCTCATATTCAAAGGTCTAAGTATGATTTCCCTGCAAAACATTGGCGTTAGGGTGACTCAGGTGAGTCCTTTGTCTGTATGAAGCCTTTGGACCATATGAAGCCTTTGGTCTGGGGTTTGTTTTCTTCCCTGGTGGTGTCATGACGACATTCACGGGAAGAGTTTTTAGACAACGCTTGGGTACCCGGATCTTCTTACGAGGTGGTACATTCCTGCAGTTAGTACCAATATACCTGGCAAACACTTCACCATTCTAATTTTTGAACAGTTTATAGTTTGAATCAAAGGATTCATCAATGATAATTGGGTTAGCACTAGTGAAGCCAAATAAGGTAGATGGATCCACTAAAGGTCCCTTAGCAGCAACCCATGTGGTTTTGGGGTACTGCTCAGGCATCCAGTAAGAACCATCAGCATTCATTTTCCTCTTGAACCCAACACCCTCTTTCCTAGGGTTTTGGTTCAGAATCTGCTTTTTAAGGACATCACATAGTATCTGATGTCCTTTGAGACTTTTGTACATTCCTGTCTCAAGTAGTGACTTCAACCTGGCATTCTCATCAGCAATAGTAGTGGTATCCTAAGATGAGGGGTTAGTTACCACATTAGCAGTTGAAGATGTTGCAACAGTAGTAGCAGTTGAACATTCAGCAACAGAGACAGCATTATCACGCTCAATGCATTTTATACATTGTGGTTCAAATCCTTCCTGAGCGGAACTGATCTGTTGAGTGCGAAGTGACTCATTCTCTTTTTGAAGATCTTCATGAGCTGATCTCAATTTCTCAAGCTCTTGCTTCCTTTGAATATAGTCATAGGAAAGCTTTTCATGAGAAGTTGAGAGCGATTCATGTCGACCTTCAAGTTCCTGGTACTTAACATGAAGATTTTTAATGTCTTCAATTAAGGACTGGGATCGGGTCATTTCCGCGTCCAACAGGTCATCGCTTTTGTCTAAATTTTTTTGAATATGTTCCATGGCATTATGTTGTTCAGTTGCAATTTTAGCAAGTGTTTTGTAGCTAGGTTTAGATTCACATTCAGAGTCATCTTCACTTGATGTTTGAAAGTAAGCATCGCGTGAGTTTACCTTGGCACCTCGTGCCATGAAGCAGAAAGTGGGAGCAGATTCATCCTCATCCTTGGCAACGGCGTTGGTGATGAGGCCATTGTCTTCAGTGTTGAAGATGGACTTGGCGACGTATGCAGAAGCTAGAGCCAGGCTTGCTACTCCAGAATCAGATTCCTCTTCAGACTCCCCCTCTGCCTCCTCAGATGCAGACTCCTCCTCTGAATCCATCTCCTTGCCAACAAAATCACGAGCCTTGCTAGATGAGCTCTTCTTGTGTGATGAAGACTTTGATGAAGACTTGGAAGAAGATTTTGAGGATTTCTTCTTCTTCTTGTCATCAAAATCATATTCCTTACTCTTCTTCTTCTTCTTTGTCTCATTGTCCCACTGTGGACACTCATAGATGTAGTGACAAGGTTTCTTGCACTTGTGACAGGTTCTCTTCTTGTTATCATGAGAGGAAGCTTCATCATTTCTTGAGCTGGATCTTGAAGATTTTTTGAAGTCTTTCTTCTTGGCGAACTTCTGGAACTTCTTCACAAGGATAGCAAGCTCCTTTCCAATGTCTTCAGGATCACCAAAACTGCAGTCAGATTCTTCTTCGGACGAGGGGACGGCCTTTGCCTTCAAAGCACGAGTACGGCCATAGTTAGGACCATAGATGTCTCTTTTCTCAGATAGCTGGAACTCATGTGTGTTGAGCCTCTCAAGTATGTCAGACGGATCGAGAGTCTTGAAATCAGGACGTTCTTGAATCATCAGGGCTAGGGTGTCAAACGAGTTGTCAAGTGATCTCAGCAATGTCTTGACGATGTCATGCTTGGTGATCTCAGTGGCGCCGAGAGCATGAAGCTCATTGGTGATATCAGTGAGACGATCAAATGTGAGTTGGACATTCTCATTGTCATTTCTCTTGAAGTGGTTGAAGAGATTGCGAAGAACACTGATCCTTGAATCTCTTTGTGTTGAGACGCCTCCGTTGACCTTGGAGAGCCAGTTCCAGACTAGCTTCGCATTATCCAGAGCACTCACACGACCATACTGCCCTTTGGTCAGATGACCACAGATGATATTCTTGGCAGTTGAGTCCAGTTGGATGAACTTCTTGACATCAGCAGGAGTGACACCTTCACCAGTCTTGGGAACACCATTCTTGACGACATACCAGAGATCAACATCAATGGCTTCAAGATGCATACGCATCTTATTCTTCCAGTAGGGGTAATCAGTGTCATCGAAGACAGAGCACGCAACGGAGACCTTGATTATCCATGCAGTCGACATAGCTAAACTCCGGGTGGTTAAACCGAATCACACAGAACAAGGAAGCACCTTGCTCTGATAACAATTGAAAGTGCTAGTATTCGACTAGAGGGGGGGTGAATAGGCAATTTTTATGAAAGTCTTCAAACAAGGGTGTTTTGAAGACAAACAATAGAATTGAACCTATAGATATGCAGCGGAAGATAAACTACACTAGACAAGCCATAGTCAAGTAAGCAATGAGGTGAAAGCACGAAGACTATAAGCAGCTAGGTAGAATGGATCAGGATGGAAGATAGTATGAAGCCAAACAGACTATAATCTTCACACAGTGAAGTCAATCAGATCGGGCAAGTAAGCAAAGACTTCATGAAGACAAACTATAAGTAAGGTGAGAGAGGTAGGATAGAACTAGTTGCTCGGAGAGGACAAGGGGTTTGTTGGACCAGTTCCAGTTGCTGTGACAATTGTTCGTCTGGTTAGGGAGGCTGAGATTCAACTCAGAAGACCGCGTCTTCACCTTATTCCCCTTGAGCTAAGAACACTTAGTCCTCACCCAATTACTCTGGTAAGTCTTCAGGGGAGACTTCCAAACCTTCACAGACTTCGTTCACCGGCAATTCACAATGACTCTTGGATGCTCAGAACGCGACGCCTAACTGACTGGAAGATTCACAGTCCTCAAGTGTAATAAGTCTTCAGATCCCGCGGACAAAACGACTTTAGTGATGCCTAACACTCTTTGGCTCTGGGTGTTCGGGCTTTTTCCTTGCAAGGATTCTCTCTCAAAGGCTTCGGAGGTGGGTTGCTCTCGAACGACAAAAGTCGTGCACTAACTCTGAGCAGCCACCAATTTATGGTGTAGGGGTGGGCTATTTATAGCCAGGAGGCAACCCGACCTGATTGTCCGAAATGACCCTGGGTCACTAAGGAACTGACACGTGTCCAATGGTCAGATTTCAAACACACGCGGCAGGATAGCTTGGGCTACAAGTCACGCTGACTCATCCAGCTCTAGATAAGATTTGCTCTCATTGTCTTCGATCGAAGACATAGGATTTGGTTGAGCATCACATCAGTCACTCTGACTTTGTTCACTGGGACCCCACTTAACAGTACAGTGGTTCCTATGACTCAACAAAGAAGAAAAGGAAACTACGAAACAACTATGTCTTCGCACTCCATAGTCTTCACGCGATGTCTTCTCCTGTCATAGTCTTCATTGTGAATGTCTTCACAAACCACCATTGTCTTCAATGTCTTCACACATTTTTAGGGGTCATCTCTGGTAGATAAACCGAATCAATATGGGACTACTACCTGTGTTATCCTGCAATTCTCACAAACACATTAGTCCCTCAACCAGGTTTGTCGTCAATACTCCAAAACCAATTAGGGGTGGCACTAGATGCACTTACAGGTTTAGCTCACTTCCATCGAATGCCCGGTGGCGTGGGAGGGAGGGAACCCTTGGATCTTGTCCCATGTGTGGTTAGTAGATTAGGGTTAGGTTCGTCTCTCGTTAAATGGTGCTTGGACGAATGTGTCGGTGCTTGGAAATTACCCTCGATCCCAGCTCCATCCCGGGGTGGCTCAGCGCCGAGAGGTTGAGGAGTGGGTTATCTTCTTGTGCTCCTTTGGTCGATAGTTTGAGTGTGCGTTGGTGTTGCCGGTTAGGTGGCGACGGTGGCAACATCTAGGGTTTTTGTTCTTCGACTTGGGCCCTGCTTGAATGATGATTGCTATGATGGCACCAACAACTGATGGTGAGGACGTACTGGAGACAAGCCGGTTTTGGTCACTTTGGTCGTCACGTGGTTGGCAATCGAATAATTGTTTTGTTTGGTGATGGCTTCTCGTACGAGGAATCGGTTCATAGCCTCGATGACTTCCCCTCCGCGGGCAATGAAGTGCAGTGACGGCGAGCCATCGATCAGCTCATTCTCGATGTAGGAGGCAACGACTCCCCAATGAAGTAGATGCAATTTCTTATTTTATTGTTTTTCTGAGGTGCTTGTAATGCTGCATTTTTTGTTAATGGACCGATTGACTTTTACGACGAGGAGAGGGAAGTACCATGTTGTTTTGGGTCATCATATCCTTTTTTTTCTTTGAGAAACACAATACAAACATCCATTAAGAACCGATACGTGCACATCCTCGACGGGCAATGAAGTGCAGTGACGGCGAGCCATCGATCAGCTCATTCTCGACGCAGGAGGCAATCGAGTCCCCAGTGAACTAGATGCAATTTCTTATTTTATTGTTCTCTCGAGGTGCTTTGAATGCTGGATTTTTGTTAATGGGCCGATTGACTTTTTCGACGGGTAGAGGAAAATACTCTGTTGTTTTGGGTCATTGCTAGCCATTTTTATTCTTTGAGAAACACAATACAAACATCCATTAAGAATGGATATGCACATCCTACCCCTATGAGCGCCTTAAGAGATTGAATCAGTGCATCTTGGGACAGCCAAAATCACCATAGACGCCCTGCGATGGACGAAAATGTCATCTCCCACGGAACGAACGTCGCCAAAACAAAGCTGAAATAACCCATGAAAACGTGAGCAGCAGTTTCACGTCCACAACTTAAGCTTTGGTGGACTGATTCTACCGCATCAAATCGAACCATGTAAGGTACGGTCGGTGCTAATTAAACCCCGTTTATCTGTACAGAAATGGGCCACCGTCGGCCGCGTGACACGATGGGAAAAGAAGGCAGGATTTGAATGGGTCTCTTTCATATGGGAAATTCGGTTAGCTAGCCTCGTGTCGTGTCAGCTTAATGTGTACTCCCTATTATATACAGTACACATTTGACATTCCTCTGTACATGGGACCCCCCCCCCTACCCTACCATACTATAGCCAGCTAGCTCGCAATGTGCTCTACTCCGCGCGTTGGAATAGCAATAAACGAGTCATAGTTTGCCAGGAAATGAATACACGTAGAGACAGCAACGGGTCGACGCGAGGCAGTATGGTAGGGTGGCTGGGCCTGGGCGGGTTGGTCCGGGTCCTGGCGTTCGAGGCTTTGACCCGTTTTAAGCCGAGTTGTTGGCGATTTCTGGCCACCCATCATCCCTACCACCTGCCAGAATTAATTCGCCAGCAGATGCACCGCTCTCTCTGGCTCTCTACTCCCGGCCTCTCGTCCCAGCGATAAGCTGCTGCCTCTGCCTGCCTGCAGGGTTTCTCTCTCTCTCTCTGTGCGTGCGTGTGTGTGTGTGTGTGTGGCGTGCAGTGCAGGCAACCCTACATTTAATTGGATTGAAGAAAAGGAAAAAGAAAACTTGCGGGGCTCGGGTCGGGTTGGGCCTCCACCTGATCAAGCGATTAGCAGTAGCTGGGGGGCTCGGGCGGCTCCCAACCAACTCCAGCTAACTGAAAACTCCCCCCGCCACAGTCCCCTCCCCTCATCCACTTATTATTTCGTTTGATTTGAATTGAAAGGAAGACGACCGTCTCGTGTCGTTGTGAACGGATGGAATTGATGATCGGTGTGGCGCGTCCGGTTCATAAAATAAAATCCATAACGGGAAAGAAAGAATTGATGATGGTTTCGCTCCGGAGCCGACCCAGGCGATCGCCCGGGTCAAAGCTGGCTCGCTGTGTTTATGTTTAGGCCATCCGTCCGTGCGTGCGTGCGTGCGTGTACGCATGCATTGTGTTCAGACGGGTGGGGCCAACTGCCTCTTCACAGCAAGCTCCAACGAACCAACGAGGCGACGAGAGGGGGAGGCTTTCTCGCTCCGGGTGCATTTCCACCCAGATGAACAGTAATATCAAAACAAATAGTAAAAAAAATTAAAATTCTGAAGATGTTCGTGAGCATGCTTGACGGTTTTCATGTGAAATGGAGCGGCAGTGTTTCGTCGATGAAAACACAAATTTGGGTGTGACATTTTGGGGTAACAATTGTTTTTTTTGTTTTTTGCACATCCCAAAAATGATTAGCCTTTTTGCCTACAAAATTCCAGGTAACATTCAGATGTGACAAAGAACACATAAAAAATTTGTTGGGGTTATTTTAACATTTCGAAAATTGTTTTCCTGAGGCAGGAGCACATGCTCCCGGGAGCCGAATCGCATTTCCGGGCAACCGTGAGCACCTGTTTCATCAAAGTAGTCAGAGCGTTTCTTTTCTGATGGCAACTCCAAAGTGAAACATCAAATTCTGTCTAAATTTGTCATTCAATGGTGGTCACTAAAATTCTTTAGACCGGTCCGGATGTCCGGGATCCCGCAAATGGGCACCAACGGGGAGGTTTATGGGAGTCCATACGTCTGTTTTATAGGACTTGCCCGGCCCACCCAAAACTAAGCCAGAGTTCACGAATTTGAAAATTCCCACCACTATTTCCGCGCAAAAGCCTATCCTTTCCAACTGCCTCCACCCTAATTGTTGCCTCACCCCACCATCGATTATCCGCCGCCAAGAGAGACAATTGTGGTCCACGCGGATCTAGACGGCATGAGGGTGGTGGCCACCCGCAATGTCATGTCCGCGGACCGCAACACCCACTACCACAAGGCAAAGAAGAAGGCGGGCGATGTCGTGATGGCTGGTCAGGGCGAACCTCATCTGGGAAAGCGTGCCGCCATGCTGGTAGTCGGGGCTCATTGCAGCAAACCACGCCCAACTTCACTGTTAGCCATCGAGTCCCATTCACCGTCAACCTCAACACTTACTACGCCTTCACATATCGTAGTCGTCGGTGCTGGTCCAACCATGGATTTCGGTTGTGGAGCTATCGTCCATCAATGCCAGGTCAGTGTTTGTCGGAATGCCTCATCCAAGCTGGACGGGGTAGACGATGAGGCCATGTTGAATATTATCTACGATGGAGGTGTAGCGACCCGACCTCAAACGGTCAAGTCTCTGTGCATCAGTGTCATCCCTGGATCAGCAATGCTGACATGCACAGTACTCGAAGGATTTATAACAGAGTAGCAATCACACACTTATTACATCGAATGTCTCAAAAAAGAACTTATTACAATAATATGGCTTAAGGCCATCTAATGCGATAACAACGGAAGGCTTGGAAGATAAAGTGAGTTCATCAACTCCAACGGCATAGCTGAGCTGCACGGCAACGACCTAACGAACCTTACTCCTCGTCTGAAAAGTCTGCAACATAATACGTTGCAGCCCGAGAAACGGGTCAGCACATGGAATATGCTGGCAATAACACAGTAGAACAAGAACAGAATAATGCTATCACTACATGCATATTTGGCTGGTGGAAAGCTCTATGGTTATAGTTTTTGCGAGAAGCCAATTTTTTCCTACAACAAAGGAATAAATTTTATTTAACTATCATGGTAGTTGAAACATCGAGAAGGTATAACCCCAACTCAATCCCAAATTAAAGTAATTATCAACCCAACAATATTAATTATGAGTGATGAGATACATGTGATAACCCAAGTACTAGATACTCAAAATTATCCATAACCGGGGACACGGCTAACCATGATTAGATTGTACACTCTGCAGAGGTTTGCGCACTTTTCCCCACAAGACTCGATCGCTTCCGTTGGATTTCTCGCACTGCATGGTGTTTGAGAAACGGATGACCGAGACATAGTCTTTCAGAAACATTAACTCCCTACTCCGGGTAGACCATACCAAACCTACAAAACTCACTACTTGCTGATCTACCTCTTCAAGAGCTTCACGTAACTTACTCAGCTATGCTAGAGCCCATAATAGCTTGTGGCTGCACATGGAAGTTTCTAGCATGAATCCTCTCAGTTCCCTTTAAGCCTGGGTGGCGGTCCATAGGAAGATCGCACGGTAACCCCGGGATTTCCAAAAAAAATACAGACAACATTGGGTTCCCCGGGTGCCTCAGTCCACCCAGATGTGTATTAAAGTTGCCATCTTAAGTTGAACCATTAATTAACAATCTCACATCTGTCATGGAGACACTCAAACCCAATCCACGTCTACGAGCATAGCATAGCAATATAAGCATAATATAGAAGTAACTCTCAAGGGTTTGATAATAAACAGGGCAATAGGTTCTACCTCATCAACTACTTCCCAATACCCACATGTTAAATACATCCTAATCATGCAATGTGTGAGGATTGAACTAATGCAATGAAAATTGGGTATGAAAAGAGTATGATCAATGCGTTACTTGCCTTGCTGACGATCCGTGAATCCTAGAGACTCGTAGTAACACGCTTCGCACTTCGGGAATTCTATCGCAAACAAACAATAACATACATAAGCAACTAACAAAGATGCACGAGAAAAACTTCAAATAAAATAGATTGACCAAAAATTTCAACTTACGAACCCCGGTTTGCAAAAAGAATCAAATCAAACGGAGCAACGAAACTCAAACGGCGAAAGAAACAAGATCCGTTTACTAAGCTGGACTAAGATCAATTTTTACAGTATCAAAATCTTTTTTAAGTTAATTAAACAGAAAGAGGGTCTCGAGACAAAACTCTAGGTGTTTGAATCACCTGATTCCGACTAACAAGCGAAACGAAAAACAGAAACTAAGATCGGATCAGAAATCGCGACTGAAAATAATCGCAGATAAATCCGATAAACGAAAACTGACAAACAGGCTAACGAATGAGCGTTCGTCATCTGTAACTAACGAAAGAATACCGTTTGTTTAAACGAACGTACGGACGAATGTCCGCTAAATAGAGGAACCGTGAAAAACCGGTGAACCGATCTAAAAAGAAATGAACTAGGGTTTCAAAAAAAACGAACGGTTTAAAAAAAACGAACGGTGGGGCGGCGGCTCACGGGGCGGCGGGGCTCGGCGATGGCGCGGCGGCGGGCTGCAGCGGCGGCGACGAGGCGC
>NC_057813.1:711013065-711021157 GCF_018294505.1 Triticum aestivum | reverse complement strand
CCAAGGCGGTGGCGGTGGAGTCCGGCTCGGACTCCTCGTCCGAGTTGGCGGCGGCGGCGCGGAGTTGGGCCGGCGGCCCGGCTGGGTTTCGGCCCAGTCGGCGGAACACTTTTTTTAAATAAATAATTTTGCCGGCGGAAATAAAATTCTAGAAAATAAAATAAAAACCTAAAAATGCCAAAACAAACTTTCACCGTCTAAATAAAATATTTAGAACGAGATGAACATTTTCTTGGCCCCAAAATGCAATTTTTTAAAACTTGCAATTTTTCTATTGCAAATAAAATCCGAATAAAATCAACTAAAATCAAATAAATGATTTTAATATTTTTCCTCCAATATTTCAATTATTTTGGAGAAGTCATATTATCTCCTCTCATTTATTTTTGGTATGAAATATTTTTCGGAGAGAAAAATAATTAAAATCAAAATCCTTGTTTCACAATTTGCTAAGAATCAATTACGAAAACTGGGAAATCCCCAACTCTCTCCGAGGGTCCATGAGTTGCTTAGGATTTTCGAGGATTGCAGAGCGGAAATGCAATAAAATATGATATGCATGGATGACCTATGTATAATATTCCAAATTGAAAAATTGGGATGTTACAAACCTACCCCCCCCCCCCTTAAGATGAATCTCGCCCTCGAGATTCGGGTTGGTCAGAAAATAGGTGTGGGTGGTCCTTGCGAAGATCATCCTCTCGTTCCCAGGTGGCCTCATCCTCGGTATGGTGGCTCCACTGAACTTTGCAAAATTTGATGACCTTGCTGCGAGTAACTCGGCTGGCAAACTCAAGAATCTTTACTGGCTTCTCCTCATAAATCAAATCACTATCCAGTTGAATTGCCTCCAAGGGTGCTGTATCTCTTAACGGTATATCGGCCATCTTAGGATGACACTTCTTCAGCTGTGAGACGTGGAACACATCATGAACTCCTGACAGTCCTTCAGGTAATTCCAGTTTGTAGGCAACTTCTCCCATCCGTTCCAAAACACGATACGGTCCTACAAATCTCGGGGCTAATTTTCCCTTAACTCCAAAACGTTTCACACCTCGCAAGGGTGATACTTGCAGATATGCCCTGTCTCCAATTTCATAAGTTACCTCCTTGCGTTTTGAGTCTGTGTAACTTTTCTGCCTGGACTAAGCTACCTTCAGTCTATCCCAAATCAACTTAACCTTCTCCTCAGACTCTTTGATCAAGTCTGGTCCAAACAACTGTCGGTCTCCTACCTCATCCCACATCAATGGTGTTCTGCATCTGCGTCCATACAAAGTTTCGAATGGTGCCATCTTCAAACTGGCTTGGTAGCTATTGTTGTACGAAAACTCTGCGTAAGGCAAATTGTCATCCCAACTAGATCCATAATCTAGCGCACAGGCTCTCAAAATATCTTCCAGTATCTGGTTGACTCTCTCGGTCTGTCCATCAGTCTGTGAGTGGAATGTTGTACTGAACTCCAATCTCGTACCAAATGTCTGGTGTAACTGATGCCAAAACTTGGAAGTAAACTGTGTCCCTCTATCTGATACGATGCTCATCGGGACTCCATGCAAACACACAATCCTGGACATATATATCTTGGCCAACTTTGCACTGGTGTAAGTAGTTTTCACCAGAATAAAGTGAGGCATTTTGGTCAAGCGATCCACTACTACCCATATTGAGTCATATCCTGCTTTGGTCCTGGGTAGTCCGGTGATAAAGTCCATGCCAAGTTTATCCCACTTCCATTCGGGTATCGGCATAGGCCGTAACAGTCCGGCTGGCTTCTGATGCTCTGCCTTCACTCTCTGACATACATCACATACGGCTACATACTCCGCAATATCCTTCTTCATACCAGTCCACCAGAAACGTTCTTTTAAATCCAAATACATCTTGGTGTTTCCGGGATGTATCGAGTATGGTGAGTCATGAGCCTCCTGAAGTATTAACTTCCTGATCTCTGGGTTATTAGGCACATAAACTCGGTCCTCAAACCATAAGGTATCGTGCTCATCCTCGCGAAAACCTTTGGCCTTTCCTTCGCTCATCTTCTCCTTTATCTCGGCAATCTCCTTGTCCTCCTTCTGAGCTTCTCGAATTTTGTTCAACAAAGTTGACTGAACCTCCATTGTTGCCAGGAAACCTTTGGGAACAATCTTTACTCGAAGTTCCATGAGATCCTTAGCTAACACCTTTGGCAATCCTATGCCTTCAAGTATATTGGCATAACTCTTCCGGCTCAGAGCGTCTGCTACAACATTGTCCTTTCCGGGATGATAGTGTAGCTTCATATCATAATCCTTTATAAGTTCCAGCCATCTCCTCTGTCTAAGGTTCAGCTCCTTTTGCGTGAAAATATACTTCAAACTCTTATGATCCGTGTACACATCACAACGGTCTCCAATAAGGTAATGTCTCCAAGTCTTTAATGCATGCACTACGGCTGCTAATTCCAAATCATGTGGGGCGTAGTTCAACTCATGGGGCTTCAGTTGTCGTGAGGCATACGAAACAACTTTACCATCCTGCATAAGCACACATCCCAGTCCCAAACGAGAGGCGTCGCAATACACTTGAAACTCCTTATGTATATCTGGCAATGTTAGCACTGGGGCTGTAGTCAAACGTTTCTTCAACTCCCGAAAACTTGCTTCGCAATCTTCTGTCCATTTAAACTTAGTATCCTTCTTCAATAGTTCAGTCATTGGCTTTGCAAGCTTGGAAAAATTCTCAATGAATCTTCGATAATATCCCGCGAGTCCAAGGAAACTGTGGATCTCGCCAACTGAAGTGGGTGCCAACCATTCAGTGACTGACTGAACTTTGCTGGGGTCTACTGCTATACCCTCTCCTGATATAACATGCCCAAGAAATCCAACTTCCTTCAACCAAAATTCGCACTTGCTGAACTTGGCGTATAACTGGTGTTCCCTGAGTTTCTCGAGAACTAATCGCAAATGCTCCTTGTGCTCCTCTTCATTCTTCGAGTATACCATAATATCATCGATAAACACCACAACGAATTTGTCCAAATACTCCATGAACACTTTGTTCATCATACTCATGAAATAGGCAGGTGTGTTTGTCAGTCCAAACGACATGACCGTATACTCATATAATCCATACCGCGTAGTGAACGCTGACTTTGGTATATCCTTCTCTCAGATCTTCAACTGATGGTATCCTGACCATAGATCAATCTTTGAAAACACCTTAGCTCCTTGCAGCTGATCAAACAGATCATTGATCATCAGTAGTGGATACTTGTTCTTAATCGTTACTTCGTTCAAGGCTCGATAATCCACAACCATCCTCAGGGATTTATCCTTCTTCTCGACCAAAAGTACTGGAGCTCCCCAAGGTGACGAACTCCTTCGAATATAACCTTTCTCCAACAACTCCTTGATCTGCTTCTTAATTTCCTCCAGATCATTTGCGGGCATCCGATAGGGTCTCTTGGATATTGGCCCTGTACCTGGTAATAGCTCTATCAAAAACTCAATGTCTCGATCCGGAGGCATACCTGGTAACTCTTCTGGAAAAACATCCGGATAATCCCTTACTACAGGCACTTCCTCCTGCACGACTCCTGTGAGGACATTCACTTGGGTCCTCCTAGGCACATTCCTAGATACGTACTTAATCCTTTTACCCTCCGTGGTGGTGAGATAAATTGACTTACTAGCACAGTCAATACTTCCTCCATACTTTGACATCCAGTCCATACCTAATATCACATCCAATCCTTGTGACTCCAAGATAATTAGGTCATATGAAAAAACATGAGTCCCGATGGTTAGGGATATCTGGTTGCACCACCGGCTAGCCATATATTCTGCTCCAGGCGAGCTTACTAAAAGAGGGGTCCTCAGGGTTTGGGTTGGTAGGTTAAACTTATCCACAAATCCCCTTGATATGTATGAATGCGATGCACCAGTATCGAAAAGAATAAGAGCGGTAAATGACTTAACCAAAAACTTACCTATTACCGCGTCCGGCTGCTCTTCAACCTCCTCCATGTTAACGTGGTTCACTTGTCCTTTGTTGAATGGATTAGGCTTCTTCCCGGCGCTCCCATTTCCGTTTCCATTCCTTCCTTCAGGGCAATCATTAGCATAGTGCCTAGTCTTCCCGCACTTAAAACAAGTAACTTGACTCAGGTCTCTCTTGGCGGGTGTGGCTGGATTGGAGCGATTCTGATTGTTGTTAGCTCCGTTCCCATTTCCATTCTTACCACCGTTGTGGTTATGAGATCCTCCTCCAGTGTGGTTGACCTCCATGGTTATGAACAAGTCCTCCCGAATTTGGGGTTAAGCGAGGCTTCTGCTGAGCTCCTGAGTTATACTTCCCTTGTCCATACTTCCTCTTACGGCTCTCAATCTGCTGCTACTTCCCTTCGATCATAAGAGCCTTATCTACCAACTCTTGGTAGTTGTTGAAGGTTGCCACCATCAATTGCATACTCATCTCATCATTCAACCCTTCCATAAACTTCTCCTGCTTCGCGGCATCTGTGGCGACATCATCAGGGGCATAGCGTGATAACTTGCTAAAATCATCCACGTACTGGCCTACAGTACAGTTCCCCTGGAGTAAATTACGAAACTCCCATTTCTTCATCTGCATAGCTCCAGTGGAAACATGGGCAGTACGAAAAGCCTGTTGAAACTGAGCCCATGTGACGGTGTCGATAGGATAGGTGGCTGTGAAATTTTCCCACCATAATGTTGCCGGTCCATCCAATTGGTGTGCGGCAAAACGCACCTTCTCCGCATCTGTGCACCCTACGGTGGTCAACTCCCTTCTGATACGGCGTAGCCAATCATTGGCAACTATTGGCTCGGTGCTACTGGAAAACACTGGCGGCTGTAACCTTAGAAAACGGGCTAGGTTGTCTGCTGGTGGCGGGTTGTTATTGTTGTTGTTGTTGTTGTTGTTGTTGTTGTTGTTGTTGTTGTTGCCCTGGTTCTGAACTAGCAATTGCATCAAGGCATTCTGCTGTTGGATCAACTGGGTGAGCTCCAGTGGGAAAGCAAAATCAGTGTCACATCTCAGAGGCATCTGATGGGTTTAGATGGAAGAGATTAGAATAGAAAAAGGTCTAGTGAGAAAGCACTACCCATATGCACATGAGACAAACACAATCATATCACACAATCAATCAAGCAAGGGCATACAACGATCTAGAACTACCGCAAAAGTGCTCAACTACTACTAAATACATGGGGAAATACTACTAATATATGGTGGTCATCTAGAAATTTTGATCGGTGGAAGATTCCATAATGTCCGCTACAGCTTCATCTTCAAAGTCATCTTCACTAGGATCAGAATCAGTGTCGTCGATGATGATGTAATTGTCCGGGCAAGTGGGGTCTCATCTTCGTCTCCCGGTGCTGGTTCTCCCATGAATACTCCGATCTTCTTAACCAGGTCGTCGTTCTTCTCCAGTAGTGTCTTGATTTCCTCCTCATATCCATCGCGCGTGAACTTGAGTTCTTCCTCCAGCTCGATGATCCTAGTCTTTGCCTTCTTCAACTCCATCCTGTCTGCGCACATCTGGTTTTCCTGACGTCGAATGTGCTGGTTTAGCTCCTGGATAAAAGCTGCAATGGATCTATATTTCCTGGTGTTGATTATTTTCCATTGCTCGTCTCGGCGCCCGCATATTTGATAGATAGTGTCCTTGAGTTCCCTGTTGTAGACTTCTCCAATGCGTCCCATGGTAATGTGGGCTGCCATGCTCTTGCCTAGACTCCAGGTTGGTGCATCGAAGGAAAATTCTATGGGTTTAGAAGTTGGCGAGAACGTCCTTCCTGGTACTTGTACTTGAATCATCCAGCGCTCCTCTTCTGGTAAGGTGGCGTTGTACGTCCCGGTGAAACTTGGTATTCCAATGTTCAAATACCTAGTGACTTCCTTCAAGTGGCGTCCAAAAGGTGTATCCTCATCCGGTTGAGCGAACTTGTTCTTCATCTCCGTCATCCTAAAGAGTGGAAAAGTAAGAGGAGTCAAAAATGAGTAGAGAAGAGTGACCTATGGTTTATCTTAGTGGTCGTGTCCTACACTCAGCGTGTGCTCTGATACCATCTTGTAGCGACCCGACCTCAAACGGTCAAGTCTCTATGCATCAGTGTCATTCCTGGATCAGTAATGCTGACACGCACAATACTCGAAGGATTTATACAGAGTAGCAATCACACACTTATTACATCGAATGTCTCAAAAAAGAACTTATTACAATAATATGGCTTAAGGCCATCTAATGCGATAACAGCGGAAGGCTTGGAAGATAAAGTGAGTCCATCAACTCCAACGACATAGCTGAGCTGCACGGCAACGACCTAACGAATCTTACTCCTCGTCTGAAAAGTCTGCAACATAATACGTTGCAGCCCGAGAAACGGGTCAGCACATGGAATATGCTGGCAATAACACAGTAGAACAAGAACAGAATAATGCTATCACTACATGCATATTTGGCTGGTGGAAAGCTCTATGGTTATAGTTTTTGCGAAAAGCCAATTTTTCCCTACAACAAAGGAATAAATTTTATTTAACTATCATGGTAGTTGAAACATCGAGAAGGTATAACCCCAACTCAATCCCAAATTAAAGTAATTATCAGCCCAACAATATTAATTATGAGTGATGAGATACATGTGATAACCCAAGTACTAGATACTCAAAATTGTCCATAACCGGGGACACGGCTAACCATGATTAGATTGTACACTCTGCAGAGGTTTGCGCACTTTTCCCCACAAGACTCGATCGCTTTCGTTGGATTTCTCCCACTGCATGGTGTTTGAGAAACGGATGACCGAGACATAGTCTTTCAGAAACATTAACTCCCTACTCTGGGTAGACCATACCAAACCTACAAAACCCACTACCTGCTGATCTACCTCTTCAAGAGCTTCACGTAACTTACTCAACTATGCTAGAGCCCATAATAGCTTTTGGCTGCACACGGAAGTTTCTAGCATGAATCATCTCAGTTACCTTTAAGCCTGGGTGGCGGTCCATAGGAAGATCGCACGGTAACCCCGGGATTTCCAAAAAAATACAGACAACACTGGGTTCCCCAGGTGCCTCTATCCACCCAGATGTGTATTAAAGTTGCCACCTTAAGTTGAACCATTAATTAACAATCTCACATCTGTCATGGAGACACTCAAACCCAATCCACGTCTACGAGCATAGCATAGCAATATAAGCATAACGTAGAAGTAACTCCCAAGGATTTGATAATAAACAGGGCAATAGGTTCTACCTCATCAACTACTTCCCAATACCCACATGTTAAAGACATCCTAATCATGCAATGTGTGAGGATTGAACTAATGCAATGAAAACTGGGTATGAAAAGAGTATGATCAATGCGTTACTTGCCTTGCTGACGATCCGTGAATCCTAGAGACTCGTAGTAACACGCTTCGCACTCCGGGAATTCTATCACAAACAAACAATAACATACATAAGCAACTAACAAAGATGCACGAGCAAAAGTTCAAATAAAAGAGATTGACCAGAAATTTAAACTTAAGAACCCCGGTTTGCAAAAAGAATCAAATCAAACGGAGCAACGAAACTCAAACGGCGAAAGAAACAAGATCCATTTACTAAGCTGGACTAAGATCAATTTTTACAGTATCAAATTCTTGTTTAAGTTGATTAAATAGAAAGAGGGTCTCGAGACGAAACTCTAGGCGTTTGAATCACCTGATTCCGACTAACGAGCGAAAAGAAAAACAGAAACTAAGATCGGATCAGAAATCACGACTGAAAATAATCGCAGATAAATCCGATAAAAGAAAACTGACGAACAGGCTAACGAACGAGCATTCGTTATCTGTAACTAAAGAAAGAAAACCGTTCGTTTAAACGAACGTACGGACGAACGTCCGCTAAATAGAGGAACCGCGAAAAACCGGCGAACCGATCTAAAAAGAAACGAACTAGGGTTTCAAAAAAAAACCGAACGGTTTAAAAAACCGGCGGCTCGGATCCGGCTCGGTACCTCCAGCGAGGTGGCTCCGACGAGGCGGGGTTGGGCGGCGGGGCGGCGGCTCGCGAGGCGGCGGGGCTCGGCGACGGC
>NC_057813.1:711010197-711012743 GCF_018294505.1 Triticum aestivum | reverse complement strand
AAAGAGGGGGCGGCGGCTTGGAGTAGGGGCCAAGGCAGCGGCGGTGGAGTCCGGCTCGGACTCCTCGTCCGAGTCGGCGGCGGCGCCGCGCGCGCGCGTGTGGAAGGCGTCAGCGGCGCGGAGTTGGGCTGGCGGCCCGGCTGGGTTTCGACCCAGTCGGCGGAACACTTTTTTTTAAATAAATAATTTCGCCGACGGAAATGAAATCTTAGAAAATAAAATAAAAACCTAAAAATGCCAAAACAAATTTTCACCGTCTAAATAAAATATTTAGAACGAGATGAACATTTTCTTGGCCCTAAAATGCAATTTTTGAAAACGTGCAATTTTCCTATTGCAAATAAAATCCGAATAAAATCAACTAAAATCAAATAAATAATTTTAATATTTTTCCTCCAATATTTTAATTATTTTGGAGAAGTCATATTATCTCCTCTCATTTATTTTTGGTATGAAATATTTTTCGGAGAGAAAAATAATTAAAATTTAAACCCTCGTTTCATAATTTGCTAAGAATCAATTATGAAAACTGGGAAATCTCCAACTCTCTCCGAGGGTCCTTGAGTTGATTAGGATTTTCGAGGATTGCAGAGCGGAAATGCAATAAAAAAATATATGCATGGATACCTATGTATAACATTCCAAATTGAAAATTTGGGATGTTACAGGAGGTGGCTAAGAAGACAGACAAGTGGAGGACTCCCAGTCAGATGAACAGTTGTCGTCTGACACCAGGCGTGCAATCGAACGAGCACTGGTAGTCGGGTGCCGACCCAAAGAACAAGAGTGCAATAAAGTTCTCCCCAAAAGAGGATGAATTGTTGTGTGAGGTGTGGTTGGCAAATAGTATCGATCCATTTAATGGCACGGAGCAAAAGGGCGGGGCATTTTGGCAAATTGTGCATGATTGGTTTCACAAGTAAAGGTGTTATGATCCCTGCTACACAGAAGTGATATGTGGTCGCAATTCGAAATCACAACTATTGATGGTACAACATTCAAGACGTCGTCAACAGGTATTGTGGCTTTTACAAACAAGTGCAAAACCGATGACCAAGTGGCACATTACTCTTTGAGCTCATAAGTTTTGTGACTTGTTGTTTTATGTGTTGGTCATTTCATTGATTCAACCGTTCAAACACAAGAAGGGCTTGCTCGAGCCAAGAAGGTGTCGAGAGAAGCAAGAAGGGGCGACGGCCAAGATGACGAAGTCTGAGGACATCATTGATGACGAAGGAGGCAAATGTCGCTCGCAATGAGACGAGGGAGAGAAAGAAGTCGGAGAGGTTTGGCATCTTCATGAAGGTGCAAGAAAAGAATCTCAAACTTGAAGAGAAAGAAGTTTAAGATCAAGGCCAATTCGAAGGACTCCAAAATGTTCTTCGTGAAGAGGTCTGAGTTGGCGCAACAATGTCATGCGGCCATGTTGAAGCGGTTGGCGCAAAGGGGGGCGGGGGGGTGTAAAAAAAAGAGGTCTTTCGCACAGATAGCCGGACTAGGAGCCGAAGACTGAGATCTACTACACGGACTGAGAACTTCTGGGATCCTTTGGACGTAGAACTGTGTTGAACATTTGATGCTTCCTGGTTATGATAACATATGTTTACAACTACTTTAAACGTGTGCTTAAATTGCTATTGATCCAGATATGTATGTCAAATGGAGGCCGAGCCAAGGCAAATATTTGATGTCTGCAGTTGGGTGACCTCTACTTGTATATCACTGTACACGGACATGCTGTCCGTTTGGATGATCGGCGTTATAGTTGCCCGGACTAAGCCGGAAAGATGCCTCGAATTCGAAACATTGTGCAATGGAAACAAGGCGCTTCCTTCTCGATCAAACACACAATCGCCAAATCTCGACCCCTTTTACCACATGCTTAGACGGTTGCTCGAACGGAGCCTCCGATGGATGATCTGTCGACAGGGAGCGACGACAATGCATGTGGTTGCTTCCAAGCCATAATAACCATTCCTTCCCGGGCCAGGGATGCAAAAGCACACGCACGCCATCTCTCCGTTCTCCAGGGCAAGCAAGCTAGGGCTCACCCCACTCGTGTCGTGCCCATCATCGTCTGCGTAATCAGGTGACACCGAAGCCACGGCACGTGTGCAACGCAGTGCAGGGTGCAGGCCTCATCACTCTGGACACACACGGCCGCGCCCTTTCACACGCACCCACACACATAACTTCTCGAAGAGGAGAGGATGGCACGACGTTGACGAGCGAAAATCGCCTTGCTTGGCGTGTGCAACGTTGAGTTCAGCTCAGCAGACGCGGGCGGGCGTGCCGCGATCCCTGGGATACGGATGCGGATGCGGATGCGGATGGCCAACCACAAACCGATCACCAATCACTCCAACCGCGAATTCCCCCCGGCGGTTACGAGTTGGCATCGCCCGTATAAACGTATACAGCCTCTCTTTTCACCTACGTATCCTTCGGACAGGGAAAGGTGAACAAGCAACAACACGACCAAGTCCAAGGATTTCAAAAAAAAAAAACATGAGCAGCACCAAGTTTTCCCGGCCAGAGCAAGTTCT
>NC_057813.1:711008862-711010037 GCF_018294505.1 Triticum aestivum | reverse complement strand
GCAAGTTCTGTTTTTTTTTTTCTAAACGAAAAAATTGCAGATGACAAGAGGCAGGAGGGTCGGCATGGTGTGTGTGACTGGTGCAGCTACTGCACCAAACTATGTTGCACATGCTTTGGGCGCAAGCTACAGACACAGATGCAGTGCAGTGCAGTGGCGTTCAGTCTTCAGTGTCATCTACATATGCATCCTTCGCTTTGAGCGCAAGGCATGCAGGACAGCGGGGATTAATTGCCATGCTGGCACTTTATAAGATTAATTTGCAAGCCAGAGGTTGTCGCCGTGCGTTACATTACATAAAGATAAAGTAGCCACAGCACAATGATTCACTGGTCATAAACAGCATCGATCGGCAATAGTATAAGTGACAACAAGACGAAGTGTCAGGACAAAGGACGAGCTGATTAAGCACTCTTCTTTCCTGCAGATCAGAAGCCAACGCGACACAGTAGCACTCCCTCCCTTCCTAAATATCGATGTTTCGGTAGTTACTACGTTTAGGAACGGAGGGAGTACAGCACGGGTTTTAGATGCAGAATGGAAGATCTTAACCATAAAGGTAAAAAGAACGGGGAAAAACAGAGTAGGCAGTGATTGTGTGTCCTGCTTTTCAGTGACGGTGAATTACACACAGTATCCCACCTTTGGCCTGTGAGCACAGGTGGATGGAATCTGCAAGCTTGGTTCACTTTTGAGCACTAGTATTCGGGGAAGCCTTCGGAGCTGTAAAAATTCTTCCTTAAAATGTCCTGTTAAGGGCATCTCCAGCCGGCCCCCCAAGAAGCCTCCCCAAGGCATTTTTTCACCACCGGCGATTAAAATTCCTCCCACTCGTGACCCCAACAGCCCAGTTTTCGCCGGATTCGAGGAATATTACGGCCGGCGCGCGCAGGCGAAACCCAGCCCCCCGGGGGGCAGCTGGGGACGCCGGCAATATTATTTGCATGCAAAGGTCCACTGTCAGTGTCTCAACTCCCTCTCTCCTCTCTCTCTCTCCCTCTCTTTTCTCGGCCCACCCACATGCTCGGCCGCACAAGCACACTCCCCCATCCCCCACCCATCGAGGCAAGCAGGCGCGCACGGGACGGGACGAGCGCGGCGAGCAGGGCGCCGGAGCTGGGGCACGGGCGAGCGCGGGCGTCACGGCGGTCGGGCGCCGGAGACACGGCGTGCGC
>NC_057813.1:710984394-711007821 GCF_018294505.1 Triticum aestivum | reverse complement strand
CTCACGCAGCCGCCGCTTGCCGGCGTGGAGCGGGCCGAGGCTGAATGGCGAATGGCGAGAAGGAGGAGCAGAAGCAGGTGGCGAGGGAGAAGGAGACGGGGTGAATGGACGGCGGCGAGGTTGGGTGGAGAGAAGGAAGAGGAACAGGGCCATGCCGCCTCCACCTCCATGGCCGAGCAGAGGAGAGACAGAGGAGGGGGTGAGGGGGGCAACGAGTGGAAAGTTTTTGAGACCCAGGCTAAAATTATCGCGGCAGCCCCCCAGGCGGCGAAAAAATGCCTCCTGGGGGGCTCAACGGCTGGAGATGCCCTAACAGCAGTTAAAGCGCTCAAACAGATCTCTTCCTCTTCTGGATCCGTTGTTCATCACAGAATTCCTTAAAATGTTCTGTTAACAACACTTCAAGCGCTCAACAGATTTCTTCCTCCTGTTCCTGATTCGATATTCGTTCCAGAATTCCCACATGACAGGGCCGGTCTCGACGGAAACACGATCGGAATGTTGTTATTCACAGCTCAGGTGACAGAGCGCACACAACACCACAACACACGGCTTGCAGGCAAAATCGGTATTTCCATCGAGCATGGAAACGATGGTAGTATATATTTGCTATATTCGTGTATTGTCCGGTCCTCTCATCGTATAAAGAAAAAAGGGCAAAAATTATATGGCTATCTGTCACTTTGTCGGTATGCCGAGCGCCTTCAGGGTAGGCGTCAGGTCATCGGCGCTGCAGCCCTCGACCCCGATGATGTTCGAGCAATCGAGCGCGATGACGTCCTGTAGCGGGTACCGCCTGACCGTGTGGATCCTGTTTGCGGGCGTGTTGAACTCGCCCTTCAGGACGATCGTCTTGTGAAGGCCTCCAAACAGCTCTTCGTAATCTGAGTCGCCGCTTTCACCGACAAGAATCACGACGTTTCGCAACTCTATGCCCCAACGAACAGACAAGTACCTATAGAAGAACAGGAATTTTTGTTACTACTAGGTAGGTGCATATGGGAATCAAACGCAAAAAAGGTAATTCGACTAGCCTCTGATTTCTTTTAGACAGCAGCAAATATTTGGCATAAACAGCATATAGTGTGCATTCCTTGTTCTTCAAAAATCAGACAGGCTAAGGATAATCTAACTCAAATATGCATGAGTCTATCTATAGCACTGGAGTTCCTCCATTTTGAGTTAAACATCATCTATGAGTTTGTGATGCTGCTCTAGCTGGAATTCTTAAATAAATGAAAGGAGTAATGTTTTTCCTCGACAGATATGTCTAATCTTCTATGGAAATACAGATGATTATCCGTGCACAACAAATCGATAAGGCTAGATCCACATTTTAAGCCGCAATTTTTAAAAAACCTTTTCCACCCAGCAATACTGCAAATAGTGTACACAAGAAGTTCACGATGTGGTAAACGCATGAAGTAAGGAAATCGAAGAAAACCTTAGAGCCTGGGACCGTGATGCATGAATTGGAATTACAGATAGCCTGGTAGCACTGTGGTTATAAAGAGCATGGCAACGCAGTGACTGGATTCTCATCAACTTTTGCAGCTCCTTCAAAGGAGGTAACTGCAAAACAATATGTGAATGATAATTAGAAAGCTTGCATAAAGGACTGCCTATAAAACAATGGACTTAAACAGACCATGGAATGCATATACAAGCAAAATGCCAACCAACTGCCATAAGATTTTGAAATGGAAGGCTTACATAATTTGGATTGACCACTCTAAATGCAAGGCAACTTGTTGAGGAGTGCTCTGCATCTTCAAAAATGACTTGTTTTTCAGTTCTTCCCCTTCTTTCTACTATCGAGGAAGCCCACTTCACTAGGTACTTCCTTAAACCTTCTCCTCCCCAACGATACTCGATATGAGACTGGTAATTACGGTCTAATGAAAATGTCACACGGGAAGTGCTTGGTGAATCACCAGCCCGCGAAGGGTAAAATAAATCACTCCCACTATTGCATATGAAAGCATCAAAATCTGTAGGAGCCATGCCTGCAGATATTAATAGGGAATGTATCTCTGACATTGTCAGGGAAGTCGACAACACAAAACCTGTTGAACCTGACAACGTTTCTTTCCGTGTAGCCTCAATAGAATTTTTTATGATACAGACCAGATCTTTCTTACTGGCAGAGTCTACGGCAATAACGATGATACACTTCCTTCCCTTGATAGGTGCCTTAAACTGGTCTTCATTGCTCGGAAAAGAAGGGTATCTTGGGCTAAGAGTTAATATCCTCGACAAGTAATTCTTGCAATGTTCAGGCCAAGAAAACCGGTGTATATTTTTCAGCCCATTTTCTCTACATCTTGACCAGAGTTGCTTGTCAGAAAGAAGCTTATAGAGTGCATCTGCAATTGCATGCTGATCGTGGGGATCAACAAGGAGGCCGTTGTCCAACACCTGCATCAAAGATCACCGGAAATGAGCATGTGAATCTTCATTACAGCCACAAATTGATATGATTTTCCATGTTAAATCAAGTTAATGTGATGCAAGAACCTGGTGAATTTCAACAGGAGCTCCATTTTTTGTTGCAATTACAGGTAAACCATGCATGGCAGCCTGCTCTTACAAAGAACAGATTGGAGATAATTAAAATGCATAAATGGTAGCAACTACAAAACTAAATTTAAATTTCACTGATTATTACCTCTATCAAGGTGACACCGAATTGTTCAAAGTAAGCTACATTTACAAAAGCACCCTGCATATGTTCAATGGACGATCAGCATCAACACAAATAGTACATGATATAAGTGCTAAAGTATAACTGGTAATAAATCTACCTAACATAAAAAGTTATTGCTGTAAGTAACTTCAGAGGATCAGATATTAAGACCTTCAGCCATTTGAATAATTTAATTTACTTAACCGTGAGGGATTTTCTTACCAGAAACAGATCAAAATAGATGGAGAATTAAACATGAACACTTCAGAAGCTGGATATTTAAAACAAGGGAAAGAATGGCACCAACTGTTTGCTATGCTCAGAAACATCATACCTTTGTTCTCGCTGCTAAACGATAAATATCAAGAACTTCCGAGTGTTTGTGATGCTTTGGGTATGCCACTTGACCATACAAATCATATTCATCAATCAATGTAAGTACTGATGTCAAAACAGCTGCACTCATATTACTCATTTTGGAAATAGCTTCACGGTTACCCATAATCAGTGTCTGGAACACAACATCAAAAGGTTAGTACAAAATAGTGCTAAAAGCATTTTACATAACAGCTATTGAACTCAATTAATTACACTTATGATATTGAAATACCATATATACAGAACATCATAATCAAGTTTTTTTTAGCTTACTAGGTTAGCAAGCTCCCTCAATGGTCTGCATTCACCAAAAGCTTTCACAAGTGTTGTAATATTCTTTTCAGGGTATGGACGAGCAACAGCCAGAATCAAAGGTTTCCTAGGATTTGTGAAGAACCGCATTATCTGTCATCGTGTACAAATTATCAGTGCATAAACAAAACGCAGGATAAACAGGCATAAACGAATATGAATTAGTAACTGTTAATTAAAAAGTGTATGTAACTAGTAAGTGAATATTGCATCGACAAATCTCAGGAGAACGTAGCCACCTCAGACCAAATAGGCGGATCTTCAGAGGCTGGGGAATGGCTATCTTCCTCGCCTTCCATATCAAATTCATGAATCATATGGCCAAATTCAACACCTGGAGGAATTATCTGCAGAGCAAGGAATAGAAAATTAAGAATATGAAAATGCTAGAGCAAATACTGACAGCAACGACGGCTGATGCTAAGTTGCTAACTGCCCAACTATAAAATGATTCGCCACAATTTCTCGAACAATAATTCCACCACAATTAACAGTAATTATTATGGTAACGGAAATAAGAATCAGAGTTAGGATGTGTACAGTATACTCACAACCATACGAGGCATGTAACGTCCATAGCAATTAGCACCACGCTTGACTCTCGCACGAAGCTTCCTTGCAAGCATGACCTCAAAACCATCATACAAATTCCATTGCTCTTCTATCTCTTGTCTAGTACTTGCAATTACTATTTCAGATGCATCAAGAGATAGTTCTTCTGCTTCAATTCGGCGCATTATTTTGTATGTCATATTTATTTCTTCCCTTGTCTGTCTCCCTTGCTTGAGAAGCCCTTCCAACTTGTCTTTCCCAAGAAAATGCCCAGTAAATACCATGTGAACGTTAAGTGCTCCAGATATCAGAGCAGCAGCAACTCCTGCACTGGCATAATGACCATGAATCACAGCAGGCCACATTGGATGTCCACAGCCGATTTCTTCACCTATGATCTTTGACATGTGCACTATATGACTGAGTGCACCATCAACAAATTCTTGCACGTAAGGCCAGAGATGTTCTTTAGCTAGATACTTGTCTTTCGGTCCAAATGGTATTCGGGTGATATATGCACCACTGTTCTCTCCTCTTTCCTGTTTAAGATTCTTGAAGCTTGTTGGTACCAGTGTCTCTGACGGTTCACCATATCCACGATCATAATTAGGTGCTAATATTTGCCTCGTCAACAGATCAACCCGGTATACTCCAGGGCATGAACTCAATGCTTTAGCAAGTTCCACAACATATTTGACCTATTAACCAACACAATGTAGCAAGTGAAATTATATCATTATATGATCAGTTCTGTTGCTGGCATATTTAGATGATCAAATAGAATTAATAGCTACCCCCGATTAACTAAAGGATAAAGTTACAGTTATTCATGCTGGAGAATACTTGTACTTAATTACACAAGTATATTCAGCAACAATACCTGCCCACTAGTATCTGAATCCCGGCCAAGCTCCAAGTTCTCACCACGAACCAGGCCATGAAGGCTGCAGTATAATACATCACAAAGGAATTAAACGGATGCTTCATTTTAACACAAAATTCCAGCACCTGCAAATTGCATCATATATATAACAAAGTAGGGAATAAAAGCAAGACTGCAAGAGATGATCCCACCGGTTCTGAGTCTAAAAGGTTTGATTACCAGTAAGTAGGCTAAATACGTGAATGGTGGTGTTTTTAGATCATCATTCATCATCTATTTTCTAAAGAATGGTGTTGCAGAAGCCTTGGTGCACAATCATGTACAGCATACAGGTAGCAGAATAAAGATCTTCCCCACTAACTGTGAGGTTATTTGCACCTCATGTGAATAATAGTTCAGTGCATAATGAACTAATTAATCTCTTGGAGATGAACTGGTGATTAACATGTACTCCCTCCGTCTCAAAATAAGTGTCTCAACTCTAGTACAACTTTGTACTAAAGCTAAAGCTAGTACAAAGTTGAGACACTTACTTTGGGACGGAGGGAGTAGTTTCCTTACAATTGCACAATTTGCCTAAAAAATACAATATGACGGTAAGAGCTATTCCGTACCTGATCAATACTATGTATAGCTTGTCAACGGCACTGATCCTAGGTGTGTTCCCAGCTGAGCTGTCACCATAGGCAACAGATGCATCACCAGCATCCTCGCCTTTTTCTCCTTCAAAGAGATCTTCAGACATTTCTGCAGTAGCATCAGTCCGTGGCTTCTCTGTCCCTAACCGACGTTTTAACCGTTTGGCATCCTCAACCTGAGTACCAGAACAATTAGGTAGCAAGAAGGGATGCGGAATATGGAATTATAAAGCACAAATGTGTGTAAGAATGTAATTATTGAACAAGAGTGAAATTCTGACACTAAAATTGAACTGCGAAAAGCCTTTTTTTGTATCGGCGTGGATCGGATTAGGAGGAAAACGACATAGAATGCTCAATGCAAGAAAAAACTTACTTTTATGGTGTGACTAAGTTTCTTTTGAATGAAGAGAAAGCCCATTCTAAACAGCTTGGTGTATGAACAGTTTACTAACAATGTACGAAAGAGTGCCTGACAACAGGAGGACCCCCCAGTCACCTTTTTCCTGCAGATTTTATAGACGGGTTTACATACATTCAGTTTTACCATAAATCAGTTGTATCCAGCAGTTCCCTTGCCTCAGCATAGATCTCCTTATTGATTAATTCACCTCTTCTTAATTTGAGCAGTTCCTCTAATAACAATACTATCGTTTGAGTGTGTTTATCACTGAGAAGCTTAAGAGGAGGCGAATGGAAATCGCTAATAGAGCTTGAGAAGAAATTCGGGAAAGACCGGATGGTTGATTTGCAGGTGTCAATGGATAGCTCCACGAATCTGCTTCCTTATCAGGAAAAGGACAGGTGTATTATGAAGGGTTCTAGAATGTTGATGTTTCAATCAAGATATGTGAGTTTGGTAGTACCAATCTATGAATGACTTTGTAAGTATGTATGGTTCCGGTTATTTTTTTCTCACACACATAAGACAAACATTTCATCAGCTATATTAGAGAGTGAATGGATAATGGACTAGAGTTGAATGCGGATGTATCCGAAAATGGGGCTTGAAAAGAAATTGCAAAATGCAGGATTCCTGTGCAAACCAAAGAAATCCTTTGAGGACCTATGGCGAAATTTTCTTAGACGAGCATGCAAGGCTACTGCTATTTCAGTGTCTGGAAGGCTGAAACAACCTAGATGGATCTGAAAATACTCCTAAACCCAGATGTTCAGCGTACTTCTCTACATAGCATTACCTATTTGAAAATGGTCCCTTCCTGGATGCACTGCAGAACACCACCTAGGCCACATTCTATTAAAAACTTAGATACATGAGTGTTGCATTTTTCGCCAAAGGAAAAGTAAATTCTTCCAACATCAGCAGTTCAGCACCATTTATGTTTTCCGTCATTCCAGCAGTGGTTGAACACACATGTTGCTCGATCTATCCAACTAATTCTATAATACTGTAATGCTAGTGTTCGACCATCTCTCTTGCTGCATTGGACATATATTTGACCTGTTACCACCGGAGACAAAAATAGACTGCATTTGAACGATTGCTCAGTACAAATATCTGCAGCGCAACATGCTCAACTCCAGTGTCCGTGCAACCAATAGATACTGATTATTTGTAGATCCCAGCATATATGATGTCCACACTAGCTTCTTTCAGATGGCACCACTTTATCGAGCGGCATTTGGTAAACTGACAAAGTAACCATGGAAAGAGATGAAGAGCCAGAAACCAGGTGTGACAGTGGTGAGGGAACACAAAAATTTCCCCCACAGTGCAGTGTGCACACAATTTGACAAGCGCGTTATGACATAATCAGATGAGACAAGAATCTACCTAACGTTGTAGGATTGCTACCACATTCAAGTGGTGCTTCCGAATAGTTGAGACCATCGAGAAGGGAGACAGATCGATGCGTGTTCGCATTCTGTCGAAGCCGAACAGAGCCTGGTGTTAATCAAGATCATCAATCAATCCAGCTTTTAGTGTTTCCTTCTTAGATGAGGGGAAAAACCCATGCTAATCTCTAACCCACGGCTCCACTTCACTGTATCCGCGGCTTTCACCGTCGCGACGCACGCATATATAATCAGTGAATTATTATTGCCAACGCCCCGGCAGGCGTCAGAAAAGTGCAGAGATAGCAGGCAAAAGCACCAAGGAAGAAACGAACCACCAAGAGCGAAAAAGGCGCACCTCCTTCTTCTTCCTGGCGAGGTTCCAGATCCTCCAGGTCATGTTCTCCAGCCGCGTGTTCCTCTCCTGCGGGCTCCGCATCGCGTTCGCCTGCAACCCACCACACAACCCAGCGCGGATCGATCAGAAAAACGGCCGCGAACCCATCCACCCGCCGGAACAGGGCCGCCGGCGGGGCGGCGCATCGATCACGTACGCGGGACCACGTCTTGTAGAGGTCGGTCTCGTCGTAGCCGGTGATGACCTCCTCGACGAAGTAGCGCGCCGGGGAGAAGTGGCCGCGCTCGCGGAGGAGGAGCGAGGGCCGGTCCCCTCCGCCCCCGCCCCCGCCGCCGCCGCTCCCCGAGCCCGCGCCCTTCCCCGCGTCGAGGATGGCGTCCAGGTAGCTGTTGATCCAGTTGTCGTTCCCGTACATCGCGCTCGCCCGCCCAACCGCCCGCGCGCCCTCTCCGGCGTCGAGGGTCCGCGCCGGAGCCGCGGTCGCCGGAGGCGCTCGCTCGCCCGGCGGCCGGCGGGGGAGGAATCGGGAGGCGGCGAATGGGGTTGGGGGCGGGGGGCGGGGGAGGGAGTGGTGGCGAGGAAGAGGAGGTGGGAGGTGGCGACGCCGAACCCAATTTACTCCTACTCCACCCCCCCACCTGCACACAGGAAAGGCAGGGGGGTGGGCTGGGGATCGCGGCCGATCCGGACCGTCCGTCTCCGATCCAACGGCCGTGATCTGGCCGCCCGAACCTGTGGGCTGCCTCTGGCGTTGGAGGATTTAAACGGTGTTACTCTCACTTCTTTAAAAAAAATTATTTTTCTTCAAGGGGAAAACCGTGTTTGTAACTGACCAGAAAAACGTCGCCGTCGGGGTATTATTGCGGAGGTGTCCTTGGGATTCCGTCACAAGTGGAATCAATTGATTTCTGGCCGTAGGCCTCTGTCGACGGCGAAGGAAAGGCACGGCTACGATGTCGACGTGCTGATACGTTTCGGATGCCTTGCAAATAGTGCTACGTAGTAGCGTTTTCCTTGTTGGATGCACCATCCGCTTTTTCTCGTTAGCTGAACATTATTTGCGAAAACAAAATTGGAACGGAATCTTTCAAATCCGAAGCGTGCATCGGGCTAGGCTCTCTCGAGTCCTTTTTCTCACGACGATAGCGGCCGCCACCGGAGGAGGTGTGTAAGGACTAACGAGAGATGTTCCCTGCCTTGGAGGAAAAGGCAGAGAGAAAGAGAGAGGCCATCTGATACGAACTAGTTGGTGATGTTATAATATACAACTGTTATTTTCATTTTATTTTTTGCGAATATACAACTGTTATTTCTTGGCATGATTAATTTACCTCCAACTCGTCGGATGCTCTTGTCACCAAGATGGATTGTATGTGTACGGCCTCACCTGATATAAGGACATTTCACCAACTAATTAATTACATTACATGTTCTTGGAGTCTACTCCTGTCCAGCTGGTGCGTGTGTGTGCAGATTTGGGAACATTTCCAGTCCCAGCCAAGGCCCCTTCCGGGACAGGTCCCCGCCGTACCCTTAACCATGGGTTAGAAAAACAAAGAGGGAATGCTACGGTCTAATTGGTAGACGATAGTATCATTCTTCAAAGTTATGGGGTCAACTAGCTAGGCTTTTCTAGGAGGCCGGCCATGTCATACCACCGTGGCATGGGACAGTATAAAAGTGCAAAGTGGAATACTTTGATTGGGAGGTGCTGTTTGGTTCGATCTTTAGTGGCTCCAAAGGCCACTGATTAATGGCATGCCCTGGAGTTGCTAAAAAATGGAGTTATTTTGGAGGATCTATATGATGGTAAGAGCGTTAATTGGGATTACTGTTCTGGTCTTCGAGTTACTGCTAAGAAAAAACGCGTATGCTAAACATCAAATACCTGATTTATTTGTGGCGTCTGACGTTTTTCTGCGAAGCGCGAGGCCGAAGGCAGGGACGGCGTGAGGAGTGTCGGCCAGGGCGAGGACAAGTCGTGTACGAGCGGGAGTAGGCGGTAGCCGGCGGGAGCGAGTCAGAAACTTAACAGGGGGTAGGGGTGCGGGGGCTTCACCGGAGATGTTCATTGGGGCAGGGCTTAGAAGGGTGGCCGGCGACGGGAGAGGTTGAGGAAAGGCCGGTGCGGCGAGGCGGTGCGCGGTAGCACCCACCAGCCGTGGGGATGGAAGGCGGCGGTTTGGGTTGGGTCGGAGGGTGGCTATGCGATGAAGAAGATGAACATCAAACAGTTGGAGAAGGAACAAGAAGATCCTAAGGCTTCACATTCCTTCTTCTCGGACGGGAGATTTTGTGATGTGGGACTTCAAGAAGAGTGTTTTTTTTTCCTGCAAAAAAGTACCTGCAACCTTGCTTTAAACCTGAAGGAGAAGAAGAGGATATAGGGCAGTCTAGTGGTGAGATGAGTGGAGATAGAAGATCGTGGAATGCCATTTGGAATGCTAATGTATCCCAAAAGATCGGAGTATTTGTGTGGTGTGAACAATTTGGCGGTATTGGTAAATAGGATAGTCCACTACCAAGCCTCCATACATCGCACCAGCCCCACCCCACCCCACACATGCGCCAAGTGCAGTGTGAGGAGCAGAGCTCGCGTCGGAGTCAGAGGCACTCGCCCAGTTGCCGGCGGAGGCGGAGTCAAGAGGCGACGAATGGTTTGGGGCAAGAGGAGGGATGGTGATGAGGAAGAGGAGGTGGTGGCAGACGCTGAACCAAGTTACTCCTCTCCAACCCCTCATGCACACAGGAAAGGGAGGGAGGTGGGCTGGGGATCGCAGGTGGTCTGGGCCGTTTGTTGCCGATACGACGGTGAGGATTAGCCTGCCCGTACTTGTGGGCTACCAACTCTTCCCCCTTGCGTGCTGGAGGATTTAAACGATGTTACTCTTGCTTTTTTATTTTATTTCTTCAAGGAGAAAACCGTGCTCCTTTGTGTTCTTAACCGACCAGAAAAATGTCGCTCTTACGGTGTTATTGCAGAGGCGTCCTTGTGCTTCCGTCACGAGAAGAACTAATTGATTTCTAGTTGTGGGTTTCTGTCGACGTGAAGGAAAGGCACCGCTATGATGTTGATATGGACACATTTTGGATTTCTAATACTCCCTCCGTCCGAAAATACTCGTCGGGGAAATGGATGTATCTAGACATATTTTAGTTCTAGATACATCCAATTTCATCTATTTGTGCGACAAGTATTTCCGGACGGAGGGAGTAAATAGTAGCATCTTCCCTGTTGATTGCATCAGACCGTTTGCTTGCTAGGCCTGCATTGCTTGTGAAAAATAAAAGCAAAAAAAGGGGGATTTTCAAATTCGAAGCTCGCATAAGATTTCTTTGCGGAAAAAAAACAGAGGTAAAAAGCATTCGCATCGGTTAGCCCATTGAAAGCTTCCTCGACTCCCTTTAAACGCCGTCACAACACCGGCCACCAAAGGGAGGCTTGTAACAAGAGATGTTCCCTGCCTTGCAGGAAAAGTCATTCGGGGTAGAGAGAAAGAGGGAGGCGCCGTTTGATCTCTTCTACACGGTATTACCAATGTTATTGATGATGTTGTACATATTATACCCATGATTAAATTTACCACCAGCTCTCGCGTGATGCTCTCTCGTCACGGAGATGGAAAGTTGCATTAGGGCATGTACAATGGGGGCAGCACGTTGGTGCTGCCCCGTGCATCCAGCTAGACCAAAAGGAGTGAGGCTATGGTATGGAGTTTTAATCGCCCAACGCTAAAATCTGAAGCTATTATTGGATGGACCCTACAGCCGTAACTTTTTATTAGCACACACCATCTCAATTCTCAAGCCCACCCATCCTCTCTCTTTCCAGATTATTTTAGATCAAATCCTTCGCAAGAGGCAACATGCACACGAGGATGCGCTTCCTGTTGTCAGCACGCGGCTCTCTCTCCTCACTTTTTTTGGTTGGACCACAACCTCTCTCCTGAGGAGCCAGCCTCTTGCAGAAGAACCACCTGTCTCTGCAGGGCATCGACTTTTGCTACACGCTGGCATCCGAGCCTAGCTGGCCCGTGGAGCATCACCCTTGGGGCATACCGTTGGCCATGCCCTTATATGTGTACGATCTCACCTGATATCACGACATTTCACCGACTAATTAATCATGGCATGTTCTTGGAACCCACTCCCGTCCGACAGGTGTGTGCGCGCGCAGATTTGGAAACATTTCCAGTCCAGGCAAGACCCTCCGTACCCCTTGCCATGCGTCCAGGTCACGGGTAAGAAAGGACGAAAGGAAATTCTGCAATTAGCCCGTAGTAGACCAGGCCAGATGCTATTCTTCAGGCGATGGAGTAGGCTTTTTCTAGGTTGGCCATGTCATCCCGCCGTGGCATCAATTATGAGAGCAATAATCCTACACCTACGTAACCAACCTACGTGAAGTTACTTAACCCTTCTAATCTAATCCTCTCGCCCCCCCTGATTTTCGCGGGTGGGGGCCGGGCAAATCTCTCTTCCAATTAAATCTTGACAAGTCAGCTTTTACGTAGGTTTACGTAGAAACTCTACGTAGATGTAGCAAAGCCCTTATGAGAGATGGGTCTGTGTAAAAGTGCAAAGTGGAAGACCTTGTTTGGGAGGTGCAGCTTTTTTCAATCTTTCATGGCTCCAAAGGAAAATAATTGAGGCAGGACGCTTAAATCGACATTATATGTTGTGCGGACACATAATAATAGAGCACGGCTATCGTCGCACAAATGCATGTATTCAAGTAGACTAGAGAGCTTCAACATACTACATGGACGATGTCATGTTCATGTCGCGCACTCCTCCATTAGGGTGAGCAGGGTATGGGCCTCGGTAAGGTCGAAGGCAAGGGCGCAAGCGACCGCTCGCTTCGTCCCGCGAAACTCATTGATTAGTTAAAATTTAACTTATTGCTTGCGTAAAATTAATACTATCGTGTTTGTATTAGGGTATTATCCGCTAGCTTGTCACGCCTGCATCCCACTTGAAAGCAAAAGGAACGTGAAAGCACTACGCAAGAAAGAAAGAACGACGGGGATCAGCTACGGATTCAAGGATTCTCCGATGAGGGACTGACACGGACGACAACGGTGTGAGTGGATGATGTTGATGTTGATACTATTTTGCGCTCACTTTATAAGGAAATTTAATTGGTTTATGGCCGTAGATTTCTGGCGACGCGAAAGAATGGCACCACTATGACGTCGATGTCCATACATTGTGGATTTCGTGCAAATAGTAGCATTTCCCATGTTGACAACATCGTGTTGATTTCTCTAGTTAGATGGGGATTATTCTTGAAATTTTTAAGAAAAGGGCATTTTCATACCCGACAGCCATTATTTGCAGGGGTTAGCCCATTTTAAGTTTTTCTCACGACGACAACGGCCACCGCCGAATGAGGTTTTGTCACAAGAGACGTTCCCTGGTGAGAGAAAGAAAGAGGCCATTTGATATGTTGCTGACGATGTTATACATACAACATCATTATGTTTTATTTGCGTTAACCGTTATTATGTTTTTTTTTGCATGGTAATACGTGTCTCATTTATATAAAATAAAGATCAAGTTACAAGGCACGTAAGCACCGACCATACATGACTGAAAAGATAGGAAAATCCTATGCAAAATACCAGCGCCTGTCCCTTTCCTTTGACACCACCGAAGCGGCCACCAAAGAGTAAACAGACAGATCACCTCTTCGTCCAAGCTCGACGCGGCTCCATCGCTGATCAGCAGCTTTACGGACCTCCAAAGTAGTTCGCCAAAAGCAAAACCATAGCCGTTGAAAGAATCAGACCGGGGCAACATGTCCCCGAACACGCCATCGAACTTCAAAACTGACACCCTCACATGACAACGACGTCGGAGAAGGAAACCAGAACTGCCCGCCTTCGACCACAGACCCAACAAAAGATACTCCATCTTCCAGCTGTCACTTGCGTAGAGAACCGCCTGCGCGTACTCCTGAACGACAAAACCTCCCTGCTTCACCATGACGTCGGAGACAACGCCACAGCAACGGGGACAGAGCAGAAGGAGAGACACATCTGATGGAGTTGCCGCCGCCGCCTCGTCAACGCCATCCATGAACCCTAACGCTGTCGATCTGAGGGACCGACAGAGACACGATGCCATCAACTCCGAGACGCCGCCATGAAGGACACCGTCAGTGTGTGAGTGGGGTTGAGGCAGATTTATTCGTCCGGGCGCCGCTCCCACCATCCCAACGACGCACCACGACCTACAAATCCAAAACCTAACTACAGAGCGGAGGAACGGGGTCCCCCCTTCCTCCGGCCGCCGGAGCAGCAGTCGAAGGGAGAGGGGGCCAGCGCACCGGCCGGTGGAGATCGGAGGAAAAAGTGCCTCGCCCTAGTCGCCTGGTGGTGGCGGCGGCTAGGGTAGGAAAACAATGCCCACCGTTATTATGTTTTGACCATGATTAATAGTACAACTACAAATTCGTATGGTACTCTACGAAGATGCCAAGTTCGAATATATGCGTACGATCTCACCTGATATAAGAAGAGACTTTCACCAACTAATTAACTACACTGTCACATGCTCTTGGAATCCGCTCCCATGCAGGTGGTGCGCGTGCAGATTTGGAAACATTTCCAGTTCCAGGCAAGACCCGTTCCAGGCCAGACCCCTGCCGTGCGCCTAACCATGTGTCCAGGTCACGGGTAGACCCGACCGATACTTTTCTTCTACACAAAGCGATGCGATGGGGTCAACTAGCTAGGCTTTTTCTAGGAGTTCCGTGTCACTAGAGATGGAGGGAGTGGAGTATATAAAAGTGCAAAGTGGAAGACTTTGATTGATTGGGAGGTTCGGCTAGGTTGGATCTTTCGTGGCTCCAAGGGCCATATATTAATGGTCTCGTACTCGTTCGTCCCATCCTCAGGAGCACGGCATCTGTGTATGTAAGTGTCTTTTTTTTTTACTCTTTTTGCGAAACTGTGTATGTATGTAGTGTGAGTGCACGACGAGGGATTTTTCGTCGCACGTACGTATGTATCCAAGTAGTTTGCCAAATTCATGATTTAATAATAAGAATTGCAATGTATCCATCTTTCTGTTCCTTCCTAACCAAATTGTAGTGCACGGCGGAAGTAATTTCTCAGAAAGGAAGACATTAGCGATGAATTGCCTCCGATTAAAAAAAATCAGAGGAAAAAGGGGGAAGAGATGGCGCCAACAGACGGACGGAGCGGCCTGGCGGAGAGATGCGGCAACCAAGCCAACCACCACCAGGTGCCTTCCCTAGGCTAGCTTCCCGAGCGGGCCGGGGTAGCCATCATCAATCATCCTCCCGTGCCGTACGTGCCGGTCGCCCTTCTCGCCCGCTCGCTGGCGGCAGAAATCACTGTTTTGACCTGAGGGCGAAATCAATTCACAAACTAAACTGTCTCGAAAAAAAATTCACTCAATTGACCCTTTTATGTGGCGCCCGACATCCAGGTGTCACACTACACTATGCAGCGCCTAGAACTTAGGCGCTACACTTCTGACCAGCGTGGCATCCCTGGGCCCGCACCGAACAGTGCAGCGCCTTTGATTTAGGCGCCACATACATAATGTGCAGCGCCTAGGCGCTGCACATGCACTTACTAACTGTCGCGAACATCTGTTTCTGATGCCTGAAAATTGCCAAGTCAATGTGTAGCGCCTGAGTGTTAGGCGCTACACTATACAGTGTAGCGCTTGACGTCTAATGGCTGCACTATGCATAACAAGCAAGGAGTCCGAACGATGGCGATGGGTAGGTAGACGGAGTCACACGAGCCCGTACGTACGCCCGTATCCCTTTGGCCACTCGGTCGGCTGATCGATCGATGGGCACTGACAGCTACGGATCATTGTGCACGAAACCCTAGACCCAAAAAATGAAATGAAATTTGTCTTCCTTCTCTAGCTAGCCTAGCTTTAAGCCCATATCGCTAGTAGCTGCGCGTGCATGCGATGCGTGTGTGTACATATATGTACCTAAGGCTGGTCACAATGGGCAAGAACATAAGCTAGTAACTTCACACTTCCCTAGACTATGTTACTACCTTCATAGTGGGTAGGAACATCTATGTAGTGTCATGCAACGATGTATTTATTAGGTTATAGACTCATTGTTTTTTGAAGTGTGTGATGTTCCGGTAACTTAGCTAGTTACCACAAGCACCTCTCTCTTCATTAAATACGTGCCACATAAGCAAAGTTATATTGGAGTGTGTGATGTTACTCCTAAGTTCCTCCCCACTGTGACCAGCCTAAGTCCTAAGGCTGCTGCCAATGCATGGATGCTTAGATGAGGTGCTAAGCACATTAAATAGCTTAGCAACTATACTTCCCAATGCATAGGTGCTTAGCTTATGGTTGCTAAGCTTGCTTCATTTAATGATTTAGCAACTAAAGCTCTTCATGTATTGGTGGGCTTCCTTTTTTTAAATGTTTTGCCTAGGTTCACGCGTTTAGCACTGTTTTTTCTTGGGATCACCACACTCATCTCTCTCCTTTTAAATAACTTGCCACATCAGATTTTTTTACCTACGTGGAAGGCTTAGCACCTGTACAAGGTGGAGCATTGGGAGGGGCCTAAATCTGCCAAGAGTTATTTCATCCCTGGAACACGCATGATCGACCTATGTCTGGCTAGCTAGCTAGCTAGCAGTAGCACCAGGCTGACCATGACCAGCATGCATGCAGCTGCAGGATAGTTGAGGAAGCTAGCTAGCCAGGTCCAGGTGTGCCTGACTGCACAAGCAGCTAGCGGCAAACTGCGATTGGCACTGCGGCACTGCGTCTTGTACTTGGTGGTGGCGTGGTGGGGCCGAATTTCGTGTTTTGACCCTTTTTGGAAAGGATTTCAGGATCTGACCCATGTTGGAATTTTTTTCGAGATTTGACCCTTTTGCTACCGCCAGGGCCTACGGCGGTAGGGTTAGATAGCCTACCGCCAGGTCCCATGGCAGTAGGGGTGCGGCGGAGGGGGACGGCGGCCGTTTGACTGCGCTGACGTGGATAAGTACCTACCGCCAGGAGGCCTGGCGGTAGGCTGTCCAAACCTACCGCCAGAGCACCTGGTGGTAGGGGCCTGTCTCAGTGTAACGATTCTGTAACGAAGAATTGAGTTGCCCTGGCGGTAGGCTGTCTGACCCTACCGCCAGGGGCCTTGGCGGTAGGTCTTGTTTTTTCAGTGTAACGGTTCTGTGACGAAGAATTGAGTTGCCCTGGCGGTAGGCTGTCTGACCCTACCGCCAGGGGCCTTGGCGGTAGGGTCCTGTGTTTTATGAATTTAAGTTCATTTGCTTGCTTCTTTTCAAATTCAATATGACAATAATATTATAACAATTTTCACAAATATGACAACAATATCACAGATCTCAAACAATTAAACTTGGGCATCACATACACATTAACAAATTTGAAGTGCATAGAACATTTCAAACGAACTTCAACTAATTAGTAAACGGAGTTCCACATAGTTTCACAAATAGCAAACACATAGATCCACAAATAGCAAACACATAGTTCCACGTAGCTTCATAACCACCCGAATAGTTCAATCAAACGAAGTTCAACGAAACTAAAAGAGCCAACTATCGAAGAGCATAATCAGTTGCTCCTTCCCCTCTTGGAGGTACGGTCCTCGTTACTCTTTGAACGATGCTCTTCGGTCTTCTTCTTGGGCCGTCGAGGAACCGGTCTCTGGAAAGGGTCCGGACTCAGCAAATCCTTCTTCTTCGGATTCCTCTTCTTCGACACCTGAGATGCTTGAGACATTTGAGTTGCTGGAGGTCCATAATCTTCATCGTACTCCTCCTCCCCGTTGCTCTCATCCTCCTCCTCCCTTCTTCATATATGGCCTCCTCCTCCTCCTCCTCCTCCTCCTCCTCCTCTCCAACCAACCTAGACGACGAGGGAGCATGGCTCGATGAGCCGATGATACCCTGTGTGGCTACAGGCTGATGAGCTTCAACTGACCCAGCTCCAGCACACCCAAGCAGCCCTACCAGCTTGCGACAACACTGCACAAACTTCTGCACTCACAATGAAGCAAGGTCATAATAAGTTCAGATCGACTGACTGCAAGTGAACAAGATGCATCTGTTCCGAGGAGACTGAAATTGTACCTTCATCGTCCCCCTGACTCTGGTCTCAGATTGTACGCTCCCGGGAAGATGACCTAATGCATCTGAGGCTTCAAAGATGCATCTGTTCAGCTCACCGGACTGCAACGGCATAAGTCAGTCACGTTGACGAATAAAATATTTTAAATACGACCGACGGTTCAAACGTACCACTCTGTTGATGAGGGGTGCAAACTCCCTAAATCCACTGTGCATGTCTCTGATGCCGGTCTGGTATGCCTGTTCATCGGGGTCAGCCCACTCCAGCTCCGCGATGTCTTCCGCCGTCCATCGAGGCCTGAGACGAAGACGGTGCTTCTGGCCATCATCGTACCACCTCATGTGTCGGCCCAGGTAATCATCCCAGTTAGTCACTCTCCTCTCCACGTCTTTACACCACCTCCATCGGTTCCACTCCGTCACATGAGTCTTATGCTCCTCTCCCCAGTTTGTGATCGACCGATTCTTCTGCCGGCTCATCCTACAAGGCATAAGCAACAAGAATCATCATAAGCGCAATGAGATCATCATAAGCAACAAGAAACATGATAATCTCACGGACAACAAAGAGCTCACAGGTGCAGCGCGTGGCCGCCGGTATCGGTGGGCTGGCCCGGTGGGGTATGCTGATAAATCCCAAACTGCGTGGCCACGCGTTGTGGCAAATGCCACTCGACGGCGTACACACAGATCATGGGCACGATGCACCGCCAGATACCACGGTCCGCATCGCACATCACGTTCAGATCAAAGGCCCACTCTCGTTCTTGTCGATACGGGCACCAGATTACCTATTACATATACCTTGGTAAGTTCGCACTCTTGGTCAATAGCGGAATCAAAGAGAAAGGTGTTGTGCGAGTTCATATACCTGCGGATGCGTCAAAGCGTCCAACTCATTGGTGTAGGTCTTGTACGAAGTCTTGTTTAGGCCCGTGTAGAGTTTGACAACGTCCCACTCGTAAGCTACGGTGGGGTTTCGAGTCTCGTCACCTTCTTCGCCATAGTCTTCCCATGGGCGTCTTGGCAACTTCTCCGGACGCCCCACCGGCAGCCGCTTCCACATCCAAATGGAGAAGGCCCAGACAAAGCCACCCATATTGGACTTGTCTCCCGTCCTCTGCGTTGCGTCGTCAAGCTGCAAAACATCAAATGAGGATCAGATATAAGAAAATGTCATGGACACACTTTCGTAGGTAGGTACGCAATTAGACACTCTCTTACCGAACGATATAGGTAGGCGAGAGATGCCGTCCCCCAACTGTACCCTGCATCCCAGTCCGCTAGGAACAACAGATACGCCCAGTTGGCAGAGTTCCCGGAGCTGTCTGGAAACATGACCTCCGAGAGAATATACCACAGATAGGCCCTCGCGTACAACTCCACAGTCGCCTCATCTGCGCCTTGGGGGCATGTCCTCTGGTGCTCCGAGAGCCAGGGCAACGGCACACCGGATGTACGGTTACTCTTGGCACTGGGGCAGTCGCCGATGAGGGTGGTGACCCTCTCCTGCCAGTTGGCCCTCTCCACTCGACCGGTGAGTGCATGACCCTCGATCGGCATTGCAGTAATCATCCCCTAGTCCTCTAGGGTCACTGTCATCTCCCCGCATGGCAGATGGAAAGAATGGGTCTCCGGTCTCCAACGGTCAATCAGTGCTGTGAGAGCCGCGTGGACAAGCGTCGGCGGCTGACGCTTGAACTGCAGCACGAAACCCAACAGACGGGCTCTCTTGAAGAACGGCGCGTAGCGCTCGTCGTAGTCCATATGCCCATGAACCCCGTGACCCCTCATGCGCAGTGGCTGGAGCGTCTGTTAAAAAGTGAACGCCAAAAAGTTAGGAAATCATTTTCATCAATCCGAGAACTTTGATCAAAATTTCTTTCATATCAATTACCTCTCCGTTCTCTATGAAACGGGCACGATGACCCTTGTCAAATGCCCAGTCCAGCATGCAGTACCGTGGGCCGATGTTGTCCGCAAGAGGTTGCCGCCTTAATAGAGTTTCATAAACAAAAGTACCATAAGCATAAGCATACATAAACAAACATCTACTACACATGATGGATCAAATCATATCAACATGCATCATATAAAAAAAACCTCCAACATACATCATAGCTTCATATGTTTAAACAAAATTTTCCAAACAATATCTTCATATCATCATATCAACATGCATCATCAAACTAGGGTTCATCTTCACACTAGAGCATATCATCATATCAACATGCATCATCAAACTAGGGTTCATCCCTTTATCAACAATACATCATAATTTTTTTAACAAAAAAAATTATGAACTAGGGTTCATCTTCACACTAACATATGAACTATTGATTAGAGTACATATCCAATACCACTACTTACTAAAGAACTAAGAACAACAACTACAATCAATCTTAGGTGAAAAAAAATCAATCTAAGTTCAAAAACATGAGGGATTTCAAGCAAATAATGCGTCGAATCGGTAGCAAGTTTGCAAAAACTAATTGGAGGGATCGGAGGAGTTTACGGTTCTCTCCTCGGGGCCATCTCGATCCGCCAAAACGGTGAAGAATCGGTGAAGATCCAGGGGGGAGTGGAGGAGATGAGAGAGGGAGAGAGGGGCGACTTGGGGGAGGGGAGGGGTGGGGAGAAGGGAAGGGGCGCGGTCTCGGGCGAAATAACTGCCCCGCACCCTACCGCCAGGGCCCTGGCGGTAAGGTTAGACAGCCTACCGCCAGGGCCCATGACGGTAGGGTGCGACGGAGGGGGACGGCGCCGTCTCCGCGTGCTGACGTGGATAAATTTCCTACCGCCATGGGACCTGGCGGTAGGCTATCTAACCCTACCGCCAGATGCCCTGGCGGTAGGCAAAAGGGTCAAATCTCGAAATTTTTTCAAACCGGGACCAGATCCTGAAATACTTTCTAAAAAGGGTCAAAACACGAAATTCGGCCGTGTGGTGGATGGGAGAGAGCGAGAGGTTTTAAGCTGGGCCTTGCTTGCTTGGTCCGACCTTACATGCATGATCCTCACAAGCTAGCATCGCGCGCCCATCGCCTTGTTGATCAATCGTGCAGCGCCTAGACGTCAGGTGCTACACTGTATAGTGTAGCGCCTATCCCTCAGACGCTGCACACTGACTTTGTAATTTTCAGGCACCAGAAACAGATGTTCGCGGCAGTTAGTAAGTGCATGTGCAGCGCCTAACAGCTAGGCGCTGCACATTATATGGGTGGCGCCTAGCCCAAAGACGTTGCACTGCTGGATGCGGGGCCCAGGGGTGCCACGCTGGCCAGAAGTGTGGCGCCTAAGATCTAGACGCTGCGCAGTGTAGTGTGGCGCCTAGATGTCGGGCGCCACACAAAAGGGTCAGCTGGGTGAATTTTTTTCCAGAACAGTTCAATTTGTGAATTGATTTCGTCCTGAGGTCAGAACAGTGATTTCTGCCCTCGCTGGCTGGCTGGCTAGACCGATATCATATCCTCAGCCGCTTCCACTTGCCGTTTGTTCGTCTACGGCGCCTACACGCCCACGCCACACGACGACGTCTATACATTACGCCTACACCTCGTATCGTCCCGTCTCACCCTTGGCGCGCGCCAAGCGCCGGCGGCCGCAGTTCTCGACTTCTTTCTCTCTCTCTCTCTCTCTCTCTCTTTTCCGCGCGCTAATCATTGGCTTGTAGTTGTTGGGATGAAACGGAACGGATCATATCCTGGCTGGAGTAGCACCTGCAGGGCTTTGACCTTTTGGTTATGCACCACCAGGTCAGGTAGCATAATCATGTGGTAAGCTGTCCTACAAACTACCAGTAGATCTTCTGATTATGCCAATCGATGGAGAGCCGTGCATTGCATGCATGTGGCCGTTGCGTGCGTGGGCGATCATGTCCGTATCCGGCGACGAACTGGGATCCCTGCGGCATAGACCAGACGAAAATGCGGCCCACCACGTACGCACTCCTCCAGCGACTACTGTAGCCCGGCCGGACAACCTACCTCGTGTGACCTGACGTGGAGGCCTAGGCAACGCCACGCCATCTACGAATTCCACTGTACTGGTACTACTGCCCAACTGTTTCAGATGGCAACCGGAAAACGACGTCCGCCGGGCCACAGCACGGCGGGCAGGGCAGGGCACCACCTGTTTACGGCTAATTGACCAAACGCCACGGCATCTTCGGCGGCGTCGCCGTCAGCTCCTCATCGGATCCGCGTCGGGATCCAGCCGCCGGTTTCTAAATATCGCCCGTCAGAGCACGTACGTCCAACGGTGAAGCACGAGAACACAAGTCCACCACGAGTATGTCGTCGCTGCCACGTCATCCTTACTTGAAAGACCGGTTTCCAAATTGACCCACAAACAAAGGCCTGATCGCCTCATCTGGAAAGGATCTGAAGATTCTTTATTCAGCGCTGTCATCGCCATTAGCGAAGCCAAGACAATGAACATCTGCTGAGCGACTATTGACTAAAACGATCCACACGCATAGATCTGGCGTCCCTCCTCACCACCACCGACTGAGGTCGTCGGCGGAGGGGAACCGACAGAGAGACGGTGGCGGCCGCGAGATTGCTTTTCTTTCTTGAAATCCCCCGTGTCGTAGAGGGTAGTCGTTGATCCGGTTTGTCGTCGCCGTGAGTATTCGCTAGGTTCGATCTCTCGTCGCTCCAATGGCCATATATTAATAATAGTCTCCTACTCGTGCGTCTCACCATCCTCAGGAGCACGGCGCGTGTGTAGTGTGAGTGCACGACGAGGGAGCACGGCCGTATCTGTACAAGTATATGTATGTATCCAAGTAGTTTTCCTATTCATGAATGAAGAATTGTGCTAATGTATATCTATGTTTTCTGTTCTTTTCAAGCCAATGACAAACCTCCCTTTTGTCTTTTATTTTTTTGTAAGACAAAAGTAAGTCCTCACAAGGGAAGACATGAACGATCAACCCACGGCCACGACGACAAGTGTAACAATGTTGGTGCCGCACCGGCTTACTCATCCGCCCGTGATCAGGTATGGGCCCGGGGCAGGGTCGAAAGCAAAAGGAACTCAACGTCAAAGCATCACGGAGGACAGAAAATAACGGCGGAGATCGGTTCCTGGTTCAAAAGTCTTTTCCGAGGAAAAGGGGGAAGAGATGGCGGCGCCAACGGACGAAGCGGCCTCGGCGGAGAGAACCGGCAACCGAGCGAACCACCACCAGTTTCCCTCCCTAGCTAGCTTCCTGACTCCTGACTTCCTGAGCGAGCCGGGGTAGCCATCATCAATCATCCTCCCGTGCCGTGCTGGTCGCCCTTCTCGCTCGCTCGCTGGCTTGCTAGCTAGCTAGACCGATATCATGTCCCCGTCCGCTTCCACTTGCCGTTTGTTCGTCTACGGCGCCCACACGCCCACGCCACACGACGACGTGACGTCTATACTACACCTCGTCTCATCTCGTCTCGTCTCACCCTTGGTGCACGCAAGCGCCGGCGGCCGCCGTTCTCCTCGGCTTCTTTTTTCTCTCCTTTTTTTCCCGCGCACTAATCATTGGCTTGTAGCTGTTGCCTGTTGGGATGGAACGGATCATATCCTACCTGGTGTAGTACCTGCAGGGCTTTGACCTTTTGATTATGCGCCACCAGGTACCCTAATCATGTGATAAGCTGTCCTGGAAACGACACACAGGAAGTTTAGGGCCCCCCCCTTCTCCCCCCGTGCCGCTCCAGCGAGCG
>NC_057813.1:710980827-710984077 GCF_018294505.1 Triticum aestivum | reverse complement strand
CCCCTCCCTCGCCGCCGCCAACGAACGCCGACGGGCAAAGCCCGTGCGCGCGTCGGCGGCGGCGGGGTCCCCCCTTTCCTCGAGGCTCTCCGGTGGCGCGGGACGCCTTCCTCTTGGGGTCAGGAAAATCGGCGGCGGCGCGCGTTTGGCTTGTGTCGGCGGCAATCAAGCAAATCGGCGGCGTGGTCTGACGGTGCCAGTTGGAGCGGGGCGCTGCTCCGGGATGGCACGGCCTGGCGTGGCCGGGCCGGATCTGGCGGTCACGGACGGCGGCGCTCGGAGGTTGGAGCGGGGCGCTGCTCGAGGGATGCGGCTCGCGGCGGCGGGCTGCGGTCGGTCCTTCGGGAGCTGGAGGTGCAGGGGCTGGTGGTGCCGCGGCGCCTCGCCCCCGGCGGTGGTTGGCTAGGGGCGGGTCGGTGGTGCAGACTGGCGGCGCGGGTCCGGGGATCTCGGCCCGGATCTGGTGTGCGCCGGCGCTGGCAGGCGTCCTTGGGGTGCTCACGGCAGGGTGTGCGGCGGTTGTCCCCGAAGCCTTGCGTGGGGCGTAGCAGGATGGAGGATGCTGGTGGTACATCAACTCTGGCGTGGCGGCGGTGCGAGCGCAGCCATGGCGGCGGCGGCGCTGCGAGGCCTGGCCAGGAAGGGTCTTGGCGGGCAGTGGGCATTCGTCTGCTGCCGTGTGAGGCGTGCGTCGATGCCTCGGCGGTGTGGGTGACAGAGTGTGGTCGGAGGTGCCGGTCGGATCCATTCTGGTGGCAATCCCCTGGCGCGGGTGAAGGCCACCATGGCGGATCTGGCTGTGCACCGCTCGGTGGTTGCTGCAGTTCCTAGTCGAGGTTGAAGGTGATGGCTTTAGGCGTGTTCCCTCTGCAGTGAGGGGGGCTTCGATGGCAAGTTGCTGCGGTGACGGCGGTGTGAGGCATCTGATCGGGACTGGCCGGGATCTTGGGGACGTGGAGTTGTGCGGTGCTACGGATGAAAATCTTGTTCGGTTGTGGCCGGACCGGCGTTGATGGCACCTACAGGTGTCATTCACCTTCCTGGAGGCTTCGCCGAGTGCAACGCCATCTTCCTCGCGACCTTGTATCGGCAGCTGCCTCCGGGGCGAAAGCCTTGATTCGTAGAATCGGCATGATGGCAACGTCCTTGAGGTTGTTACTCTGTTGGGAGCATTATGCTCGGAGACTCGAGGTCCCATGATGCGCTCCTCCGGCGTTCACCGCTGCCCAGATCTTTCTCCTTCGGCGCCATGTACGGTCGTCGCTGGCTTATCCAAGGAAGCCGGAGTTGCTGTTCTTCGGAGGTCTTCAGCGTCGGCCCAGACACGGCAAGGGGTTCGGTGTAGGGCAGGCGTTTTGTGTCGTAGTTGTGTTGTCGTGTCGTGGTTTTTGGTTGTCCTTGTACGATCCGGGTGTGGAGTGGGTCGCCTTCGTTGTTCGCAGCGAGTGGTTGACGTTGTTGTATGTTTCATTTCTCTTCTTCTATAAAGCTAAGCTACGCAATTTGCGTACCCTGAAAAAAATTATTATGCCGATCGATGGAGCTCCGGCCAGGCCGTGCACACTCCTCCAGCGACTAGTACAGCGGGCTCGCGCCACGCCCGCCTCGCGTGACGTGACGTGGAGGCCTAGGCCACGGCCACGCCACGCCACCTACGAATTCCACTGTACTCCAACTGCCCAACTGTTTCAGCCTATCGCAACCGGAAAACGACGCCCGCCAGGCCACGGCGCGGCGGGCAGGGCAGGGCACCACCTGTTTACCGCTAATTGACCGAGATGTCGACCAAACGCCATGGCTTCTTCGGCGGCGTCGCCGTCAGCTGCTTAACGGACCAGCGTCGGGATCCAGCCGCCGGTTTCTCAATATCGCCCGCCACAGCACGTACGTCCGGGTCCGGCGGCGGGCAGCATCGATCGCCGTCGTGCATGCGGCGGTGTGACGAGTGTGGCGAGCCAAAGTCCAAGGTCTGTTTTGTTCGTCGATCCGGTTTGTGGTGCCTTGCATTATACCGAGCTGTTACATTCGTGGGTGGATTGGTGCGTGCTTGCGAGGAGCCCAACAGCAATAGTAGCTCATGGGATATCTTTTTTCCCCTAGGGTTTCCTAGGGTCCAACTCCTCCTTCGGCGACGGTGCCGAAATACACCAAGATCGACGTGGAAATCACCACCCGTCGACGGGGGCTCGAGCGAAGGACATTGAGGAAGTGGCGGGGCTCGCCTCCAACGACTGCATGAAGAACTTGTGCGACCAGAAGGTGCGGGGTGGGATGGAGTAGTTGGAAGTAGGGGCGGCTAGGGTTGAAGATGTAGAGGCGGCTAGGGCAGAAGATCCAGCCGCGGGTTCCGGGCTTGGTCCAGGCCATGGGGTGGTGAAGGGAGATGATATTGAGGGGAATACGATCGGCGGGAAAGGGGTGGACGTAGAGAAGGGCGAGGAGGAGGAAGATTGGGACCAGTATGAGCAGGGCCATGATCTAGAGGGAGCGTTTGAGAATCTCAAGTTGCAAGGGGAGGAGGAAGAAGATTTGGACCTTTCTGGGGAGTTCGAGGACTTGATCAAGGATGTGCGCTGGATGGCACTTTTTAGGGTTCATACCCTTCGGCCGTTTAGCCATGCTTCTCTGTTGAACTCCATGAGGAACGCGTGGGCTTGTGCGCAGGGGGTGACTTTCAACATTAAGGGCCCCAACTTGTTCTTGGCTCAGTGCCATTGCTTGGGGGACTGGAAGCGTGTGATGGAAGGGGGACCATGGCAGTTCAGGAGAGATCCGGTGGTGTTAGTTGAGTACGATGGTTTTTCGGATATAGAAGAATATGAGCTAAACATGTATCCCCTATGGGAAAGAATAAAAGGATTGCCGGACGGGTTGACGAGGAAAAAGGAGCTGGCTGAGAAGGTAGCAAAGAAGGTGGGAGAACCCCCCCTTTACAGTCACGGTGAATGAAGGAAGGATCGACCCATCAAATTTCTTGAGAGTCCGGGTATTTGTTAATGTTACAATACCTTTAGTTAGGTTTGTGCATATCACCTTGAAGGAGAGGAAGAGGTATTTGGTGTTCTATGAAAAACTCCCAGATTTCTGTTATTTTTGTGGGCGTATGGGACATGTTGTGGAGGAATGTGGTGACGGTGTCCATGATACAGCGCTGTGTGAATGGGGAGAGTGGCTGCATTGGGTCAGTGAACCCTTGGGCTCTGGGGGTCGAGGAGGTAGAGGTGGAGGGAGTGATGGAGGTAGAGGGGGT
>NC_057813.1:710942797-710980503 GCF_018294505.1 Triticum aestivum | reverse complement strand
GGAGGAAGAAGAGGAGGTAGAGGAGGTGGATCTAGGGGAGGTAGAGCAGAAGGTGCGGAGGAGAGAGACAATGTGGAGATGCAAAGGGAGGGAGGGTTGGAGCTGCAAGTGGGGATGGATATCATGCAGTTCAAGATGATGAAATCAGCTGAAGAGCGCACAGCGAGGAAGAGGCTCGTGGATGATGATGGTGTGGCTAATGTGCGTGGTCCGGGCGGGCAAAACTTGGGAGGAAAGGTGGCTGATGCGGTCCTGCGTCTGGAGTACGGGGAGACAACCAGTTCGGGAGGCCGGTCGGATCCTAAAGGAACACCGGGAAAGAACCCCGTAGTGAAGCGAAGGAAGCAATGAGAGGCCGGGGTGGAGGAGAGCGAGGGAGTTGATATGGACACATCTACGCAGGCGGCCTCCGGAGAGGAGGACCGCCGGATCCAATGAATTGCCTCAGTTGGAACTGTCGGGGAGGGGGGAACACTCGGACATTTCGTGAGCTTGCGACGATTTGTCGGTCGCGTTCCCCCACTTTTGTATTTTTATGTGAGACTAGACAGAAGGAAGAAAAGATGAGGAGACTTAGAAACAGATTGGGTCTCAAAGGGTTTTGTGGTGTTGATAGTGATGGTATGAGTGGTGGCTTGGCATTATATTGGCATGAGAATTGTGTCATGGAGATCGTGAATAAAGATGAGAGACACATTGATGCACTTATCCGAATGCAGATAGAAGCAGTACAATGGCGAGCTACTTTTGTCTATGGAGAACCTCGAGTTGAGAACAGACATATCATGTGGGCAAAACTACAGAATCTAAAAACTGTAAGCAACCTCCCATGGTTAGTTTTGGGTGATTTCAACGAAGCAATGTGGAACTTTGAACATATCTCAGCGACACCGAGGGCGGAGTCACAAATGGTAGCCTTTCGAGATACCTTGGAAATTTGCAAACTGGTGGATTTGGGCTTCAGGGGAGTACCTTTCTCCTATGACAACAAGAGGTGTGGTTCTGCTAACGTTAAGGTACGTCTGGATAGAGCTGTGGTGACGAATGCATGGCGTAACTTGTTTGCGTTTGCTGAAGTGGAGCACATCCCATCGCCTTGTTCCGATCATGTGATGCTTCTGTTGAAGGGCGAGGCAGACCCAGGACCTGTTGGGAGGAAGTGCAGGCGCTATGAGATTTTCTGGGAAAGAGATTCGGCACTCCCAGAGGTGATAAAAGAAGCCTGGGCTGCCGTTGGGGAGGTCCGAAATTTGTCACAGTTAAAGGACGCTCTCACAAAAACCATGAGATCGCTGGGATCATGGGGTAGGAAATTTGGCAATGTGACGAGGGAGTTGGCAAAATCCCGGACTCAGCTAGAAGAGCTCATGAACATGAATGCTGATCCGGAAGAGATTAGGTTACTGTCTGACAAAATGAATGAACTGTTGTATCAGGAGGAAATGTTATGGTTGCAAAGATCACGAATTTCATGGCTGAAGGAGGGAGATCGAAACACAAAATTTTTCCAGAGCAAATCTGTTTGGAGAGCTAGGAAAAATAAGATAAGGGAGTTGACTGACAGCATAGGTGTTGTGCACTCGGACCTTGGGGCCATGGGTTCCTTAGTGAATGATTATTTTCAGAACATCTTTTCGGTTGATTCTTCACTTGATGCAGCTCCTGTTGTTGATTTGTTACGGAGATCGGTGTCGGAAGAGGACAATGATAGGCTGTGTGCGTCGTTCTCTGATAAAGAGATTGCTGACGCTATGTTTCAGATAGGACCCCTAAAGGCGCCAGGGCCAGATGGGTTTCCCGCACGGTTTTTCCAAAGGAATTGGGGGACACTGAAGGACGGCGTGATTGCTGCGGTCAGAGACTTTTTCCAAACGGGGACGATGCCGGAAGGTGTGAATTCTACAACTATTATTATGATCCCCAAAATTGCTAACGCCACTAAGTTGGCTGAATACATACCAATTAGCCTGTGCAATGTGATATACAAGGTAATATCTAAGTGCCTTGTGAACCGCTTGAGGCCGCTTTTGGATGATTTAATATCGAGTGAACAGAGTGCATTTATCCCTGGGAGGATGATCACTGATAATGCCCTAGTGGCTTTCGAGTGTAATCATTACATTAAGAAAGAGAAAGATCCAACAAAAAGTTTTTGTGCTTATAAGCTTGATCTGTCCAAAGCTTATGATAGAGTGGATTGGGGTTTGTTGAGGCAAGTGATGCAAAAGATGGGTTTCTCTCAGCGATGGCTTGACTGGACAATGGCATGTGTCACATCGGTGAGGTATTCTGTTAAACTAAACGGAACTCTCTTGGATTCGTTTGCACCGTCGCGAGGGCTTCGGCAAGGTGACCCACTGTCTCCATTCTTATTCTTGTTTGTGGCGGATGGTTTATCTGCAATATTGCATAGTAAAGTGCAAAGTGGCGATATCACTCCAGTAAGAGTCTGTCGGCGGGCACCAGGCATCTCACACTTATTGTTTGCAGACGACTCTTTACTGTTTTTTGAAGCTTCTAGAGGACAAGCTGAACGGGTGAAGTTTGCTCTGGACCTATATGCTGCTGCAACAGGACAGAGTCTCAACTATAGTAAATGTTCTATGTTCTTTGGCAGTGCCTGCCCGCAAATTATTCAAGATGAAGTCAGAGATGTCTTGGGGGTAACTAGTACTGTATTCGAGGAGAAATACTTGGGGCTTCCAACTCCAGATGGGCGCATGTGTAAAGGCAAGTTTCAGAATCTTCAGACAAGCCTTACAAAGCGGCTTATCCAGTGGGGCGATGGTCATCTAGCGCAGCCTGGCAGAGAGACTTTGATCAAGTCAGTGGCCCAAGCATTTTACCTACTTATATAATGGGCGTGTTCAAACTGCCTTTCTCGGTTTGCGATGACCTCACTAGGATGGTGCGGAATTTTTATTGGGGCTCCACGGAGGGGAAGAGAAAAGTACATTGGAGAGGCTGGGATTACCTTATGCAGCCTAAGGATAGAGGAGGAGCTGGTTTTCGAGACTTTCGGCTGTTCAATCAAGCTCTCCTAGCCCGCCAAGCTTGGAGATTAATTACGAGGCCCGACAGTCTATGTGCACAAGTGTTAAAGGCAAGATACTATCCGGTAGGCAAACTTGAGGACACAGTTTTTGCGGGCAATGCATCATCGTCATGGCAAGCTATTAGTTACGGTTTGGAGTTGTTGAAGAAGGGTCTAATATGGAGAGTGGGCAATGGCATGAGCATCCGAGTTTGGCGTGATAACTGGATCCCCCGACCGTTCTCATATAAGCCGATCACAAGACAAGGATACTGCCGGATTCGCTTTGTTTCAGACCTTTTGAATGATAATGGTTCCTGGAGGAGTGATCTACTGTCACAATATTTTATGGTTGCAGATGTGGAGGAAATAATGAAAATTAGAGCATCCCCTAGGCTGGGATAGGACATTATTGCTTGGGGCCCAGAAAAGTCCGGGAATTTCACAGTTAAGAGTGCTTATCATCTTGCCTTCGATGAGCTGACCAGAGGGATGGTGGCCTCGTCGAGCACTTCGGCTAATGGCGGCAGGAGTTGTTGGAAGTTTATTTGGAATTGTGGAGCCACGCCTACAGTGGCAAATCATGCGTGGAGAATTACCAACCTGGAAAAACAAAAACAAGATTGCCCTGGAAACTACAAGTATCTGTCCGGTTTGTGGGTTGGAGCCAGAAGACAATTATCATCCGTTTGTTAGATGCCAGTATGGGCGGGATCTATACCGAGCCATGGCCAAGATCTGGAGGCTCCCTGAGATTGACTCACTAGTTAACGATGGAAAGGAGTGGTTATTTCAAGCTTTGGCGCCCCTGTCGGAAGTGGAGCGGTGCATGATGCTGTTCATTTTTTGGCGAAGCTGGTTCGTGAGAAACGAGATCACACACGACAAACCAGCCCCCACAATGGAAGTCTCTATTCGCTTCTTACAAAGCTATGTGGGTTCGCTGCTTGCTGTCCAATCCAATACGCACATGGACCCGGTGAAAGGGAAGATTCCGGTTACCCTGGATCGTGCCCATCCAGTCCCAAAAATCGATGAGGTATGTCGAAGGTGGGTGAAACCAGTGCGGGGCTGGGTAAAACTTAATACGGATGGTTCCTTTGTGTCGTCAGATGCTGCCGGAGCTGGAATGATATTGAGGAGTTCTTCGGGTGAGATTATATTTTCTGCTTGTAGAGCCTTATTCTCTTGTCGTGATGCCTTTGAAGCAGAACTTTGCGCCTGCATGGAGGGACTTTCATCGGCTATTCAGCGGTCCGATCTACCTATTGCTATTGAGGTGGATTCTGCTATGGTGGTGGCCATGATCACTTGTGATGATATAAACCGATCAGCATACGCTTCTTTAGTTAATGAGATTAGATACCTTCTTACTCTTCGGCAATCTTGTATTACTCATGTCTCGCGGTCGCAAAATAAGGCCAGCGACAGTCTAGCTTCTTTTGGTAGAACTCAGGGTAGGACTATGATTTGGATTGGATCAGGTCCTCCAGAGGTTTTGGAGTTAGTAGATACAGACTGTACTGAACCTGTGATTGAGTAATACATTGCAGTTTTCGCAAAAAAAAAAAAGAGGAGCCCAACGGCAAAGACTGCAGGGCGGGTTTGATCAGAATTTCAGAGAGATTACGGAGTACTCAGTATAAAATCAGACTTCACATAGTTTTTTTTTAGACTTTACTCAGCTTGTTCACTGTCCACCGCCCACGAATGTAAAAGCTCACTCGATTACAGGCCGTGACGGTTGCTCCACACCACCGCCCACGGCCCATTCGTTCAATCGCGAGAGTTCAGCCCACTCGGCGCCTGAACCTCCCGCCCACTCCTTTACTCTGATCCCAGGCGCCACTGCTGTCAGTCTAAGGGACGTCATGCTGACGTTCCCGCCGTCTTGAGCAAAAGCATGTCGCCATGCTTGTGCCGATGGAAAGTACCGTCGTGGCGTGTCATAGTCCTCCGGGGTACTCGCCTTTGCAGAAAGTGCTAACCGTTGAATTGACACTTGAGATGGGCTCGATTACCTCGTTTCAATAGTTTACGGCCCAAAATCAGCTCAGGCACCACATTCACCACAAATATATCAACTGGATTCAGAAGTCTGTTCACGTGTACCGCACATTATATTTTATGTATATTTTGAAAATACTAAATACATATGTTTATGAAAAAAAATTAGTTAATTTTTTTATAAGTGTACCGCACATTTTAAAATGTCCGCTCAACATGAAATGCTCTTACCATTAAAAAAATGTATGTGACATTTAAAAAGTTCATACGTCTTTTGAAAAAAATGTAAGTGGTACTTTTAAATAATAATATACTCCCTCCGTAAAGAAATATAAGAGTGTTTAGAGCATGATCTAAACACTCTTATATTTCTTTACGGATGGAGTACAATGTAAAAAATTTATCCATGTAATAAAAAGTCTTGTACCTATAAAAAACGAACATTACTTATGAAAAATGTTCACATGGTTAAAGAAATTGTTTGTGGCATTTAAAAGAATATTTATCCAATGTAAAATCATGTTTGCATAGTTTAGAATAATGGTTACGTATCATATAAAAAATAAATGCATATATGAAAAAAGTTAGCGTGTATTTGATTGTTTGGAAACAAGTATTTGAAAAAAAATGTGGATCACGTATTTAAAAATGTTAAAAGTATATAAAAATATATTTGATGTATACCAAAAATGTACAATGTGTATGAAAAAAGGTAGACATGAAAACATATATTTGAAAAGATGTTAATCATTTATTTGAAAAGTGTTAAACATGTGTAAAAAATGTTTCTCATGTATACTAAAAAAAATATAAAAATGTGTATGAAAATGTTTGACATGTGTAAAAAATGTTGCTCATGTACACAAAAAAAATGGTATGAAAATATTTGACATGTGCAAAAAATGTTGCTCCTGTATAGAAAATATAAAAATGTGTATGAATATATTTGGCATGTGTTGAAAAATAAAATAAAAATAAGAAAGAAAGAAACAAAGAAAACCAAAGAAAAAACAAAGAAAGACAAAGAAAAAAAAGGAAAAGGGCTTTCTTTTGAATCCACAAAAAAACAGAGGGAAAAAACTCTATTATTTTGAATCCTACCCCCGGTATTCATTTATGTTGCTCGCTCGTCCCTCGTTGGCAGGCTGGTCTCCACGAACCATCTCTCTCCCTTTGTTCAAAATCTGCTGCATGCCTAGCAAAAGGTGGTTGCAGCATTCTAAAAAAAAAGTGGTTGCAGCCTTGCAGGCTGAATGCCAAAAATAGAAATAAAAATAAAAATCAATTTTTTAAGTTTTAGAAAAGATTGAAAAAGTACACATGACACACAAATATATAAATTAATTTAAAAATTTATTAATAAGCAAAATTACAAAATTATTTAGTATGAAAACTTAGGTAGCTAAAAATTTCGAAATTATTTGATATTAAAATTATTAAATTAGTGAATCTGAGATTAACGTAATTTATTTAGATGCTCTAGTTATTATATTTAATGTGTTTATGCAGGTTCTTTTACGGGTTGGTGAAACCAACGAGGCGGCCTACGGGTATGTAACGGTTGTGTTAATCCTACTCGGTACTCTCCATATTATGTTGCTTTAGAAGCAGCTAAGTACTTTCACTTGATGTTTATATTGCGAATTTATGAGATAAATTCTTACCGTCTTCCCAGGCAGTTTCACCCGAAGGGAACACTTCTCTACGGCCACAAGGTTCTCAACAGACGCCACACAGGCTAAACAGAAAACTACCGGCAGAGATTTCTCCTATAGGATCCCTAGCGTAAGAACTCATCTCATAAATTCATAATAGAAAGACCAAGTGAAACACGAAACTACTTCATTTCAACAAACATAATTTACATACGGATTTTCCTTTCGGGAGACCCCGAAGGGACTACAAAGAGAAAAGAAGACTACCTTCTGCCTACCTTCACCACGGATTTATACAATGCCTCAAGGGCTTTATTACAACTAGAGCTAACTACTACTACGACTACGACTACTGAGGAGTGTGAGGGCTTTGGCGCTTGGAGGCTGCCATGTTCTGGAGTCTAGTGTTATTTGTGTGTGTGTGTGTGTGTGTGTCGCACGGCTCAGTCCTCCTCCTTTTATAGCATGCGAGGGATGCTTGATGCTCCCTTCTTTATTCATCCACGACATAGCTGGAGCCTGGCGTATCCCGTAGCTTGGCACACCTCATGCACTGCTGATGTGCCTCAATGTTTGCACCATCAGGCCTTGCGTGACTCCTACGCTTGCGCCTGTCGTCCAGCTCGAAGCACGCGCCATCGGCATCTTCATCGACCGACTCAGCAAGAGCTACCTCGCCCGGCTCCCACATAACTGATGGTAAGCCCCTCCTTTGCTCTCTTGGCCTCCTTGCTTGCTTGCGAGCCCCTCCTTTGAATTTGGTTGGTTGGTTGTTTTCTTTCTTCAGCAAGCCAACAAGCAGGGAGTGCCGTGGCCCACCCTGGGATTTTGGGCTGGTCTATATATTTTTTTTCTTGAGAAATTTTGGGCTGGTCTATATAGTATAGCTTATCAGGAGCCCAGCAAACAGCCTACGCTGGTGTCGTCTGCTTGTCCGGCCAACCCAGTCCACGGTGACTGCTGAGACACACTGATCCGCCGCCAGCCGAGCCAGCCCGCCCGGCCGCCCGGAGCCACCGCCGGACCGCCCTGACGCCCGCTGCCTACCTGCCGTCCCACCGCCCGGCGGCTGCTGTCCGCGCAGGCGCGTGCCACTGCGCAGCAGTACGCGGAGCCTCCCTCCCTGTTAACCGAACTGCCGGAGCCGACCAATCCGCTCAGGTGTTGTGCCCGTCTCCTCCCTATAGAGGTACCCCATCCCCCATGGTTGCTCACCTGATCTCTGATTTAGACATATTTACATCGAATTTGACAAGATTTCCGGCACAGATCTGAATTTGTCCAGGCCCGGCAGCTCCTCTAGCCTCCGCCCTCCTTGGATTCGCTAGAGTCTGGAAACTGGAGGCGTGCAGCAGCCCCGATCTCAGTTTATCCAGAGACTAAAGTCAGGTAGCCAGGGAGTTATTATTTATACCACACTACATCAACACATAACATGTTCAGTTTCATTTACGGTTCCACAAATAACCTTGTCGATGTTGCAAGACTACATTTTTGATCTATTTATATATGATGTATTGGTAATTACTAGAAATGTTCACATGTCACATTCGTTTCGAATCCTAGCTCCGCCGCTGAGTGCCGGCAGTAGTACTCTGAAGTAATAATTATTGAAGAAAGTTGTAAAACTATTTATTGACCAAAACTGCTGTAGAAATGCTCAGCATGCTTCTGTCAACTGTATCTATACACGGTTTGTGATACTGCTCATCTTCTTTCAGGCCGGATAGATTATTTGGGACCAATGGAAGAGGAAGGCTATAGCACCGAATCGTCCAATGAAGGAGACGTGCAAGAAGATGGTGACAAGGAGAAAAGCCTTGCTGAGGGCGATGTCTTTAAGCCGGTTGATATGGATCCAGAATGGATACCTAAAGTAGGGATGGTCTTCGACTCAGAGGAAGACGCCTTTCAGTTCTATGTCGCATATGGATGCCGCTCTGGTTTCGGTATCACAAGGAGATCTAACAACACCTTTGATGGTTTCCGCTACCGCTCTACCTTCATATGCTCTAAGGGAGGGCAATCTAGGCTGAGATCTGGAGTGACAAGGCCTGCAAGAAAGCGAGGCACAAAGACTGGCTGCAAGGCTAAGATCATTGTCAAGGACGCCCATTTTCAGAATCGCTGGGAAGTTATTGTTCTCGAGTTGGAGCATAACCATCCCCTGGACCCCGGTTCGATTAAATATAAGAAAAATTTAGAGAACATCCCTTTCTCTCTAAATCCACCTCGTTTGTCTGAGGCGCCACAGAGTAGCTCAGTTGTTGGACATTCTAGTAGTTTTGGAGATAGTGGCATACCTTCATCTGCCCAGATTGAAATCAAGACCAAGATAGACAGAAATAGGAAACTGAAGCTTGCTGAAGGAGATTTAGAGGCATTAGTGAGTTTTTTCAACGACATGCAAGACCGGAACCCGTGTTTCTTTCACAGTTTAGACATGAATGAGCAAGGACAGCTAAGGAATGTCTTCTGGGCTGATGCCAAATCACGTAGTTCCTACAATTACTTTGGTGATGTGGTTGCTATTAATGTCACAAACTTCAGTGATCAGTATGATATACAGTTTGTGTCATTTGTGGGCACTAACCACCACGCTCAACCACTGTTACTAGGGTGTGGTTTGCTTGCTGGTAGATCTCTTGGAGCTTACGTGTGGCTTTTTGATACATGCTTAAGATGCATGAATGCCATGTCACCACCTTCAATAATTACCAACTATTGTCATGATGTTGCAATAGCTGTTAAAAAGGTTTTCCCCAATTCACGGCACCGCTTTTGCCTTCGGCACATTTTAAATGAGCTTCCTGAGAAGTTGGCCGGAATGGAAAACAAGGATGAAATGATTTCTACTTTCAGCACATTGGCCTATGACTCAGTTACTGCTCTTGATTTTGACAAAGAGTGGCAAGAAATGACACATCAATTTCAGTTGGAGGGAAATGAATGGCTGTCCAAATTATACGAGGTCAGGGCACAGTGGGCTCCTGCTTATGTGAAGGATTTTTTTTGGGCGGGAATGTCCGTCACAGACAGAAGTGACAGTGCAACTGACTATTTTGATGGGTGGTTGACGTCTGGTACGTCTGTGAAAATGTTTGTTGAGCAGTATGAGGCAGCTGTCAGAACTAAGTTAGAAAAGGAAACCTACGAGGATTTGCAATCGTCTCAGATGAGGCCACAGTTGATGACTGGATTGCCTGTGGAGGAGCAAGCAGCAAAGATGTACACAATGGAGATATTTCAAACTTTCTTGAATGAATTAGGGCATTCATTTCACTGCAACTATAGTATACTTGATCGGAGTGATTCAGTAGTTACATACATACTATCAGAGCATGTAAATCAAACAAAGGTGGACTTCAAAGTTGCTTATGACAATGCTGAAGATGATATATGGTGCTTCTGCCGCTTGTTTCAATTTAAAGGTATATTGTGCAGACATGCTCTCACTGTACTGAGGCAGGAGCTTGTACCGATGATTCCATCAAAATACATCATTCATCGCTGGTGCAAGGATTGTAAACTAACTTGTTCTTCCATGTCCCGGGACGTCTCATTAAGTACTCAGGAATTGGGAGGTTATGATGATCTCTACAAACTAGGCCACCAATACTTTGCAGAAGTTGTGGAACTGGGTTCTGTGAACTCAGAATCAAAAGATTACGCTTTGTCAGTCATGAGGGAGATCAGGGATAAAGTGATTTCTTATGAGAAGTCACTGAGAGATCAAAGGGTTGACAGCCAAGTTTCAACTGCCAACTTTGCATATAATCCAGTGAATGAGGATTTCACTGATGATGCATTACCCATTTCTCTTAGTACGAAGGGCTGGGATCTCATGCAAGGTCAGTCAAAACGTTCTCGCAAGAAGAAACTGACGACACCAACAGTTCTTGATACCCTGAAAAAGAAAACTAAAAGGGCCTATAACAAGAGGAGGAATGCCACCGCGAACAACCTATGCACAACGGTCACCGCAACTGACAGCATAACAGAAAGCGCAAATGTATGTATTGATACTAGGTCCACACATTTGACTAGTAATTTTTTCTTCTTCATATAGTTCTTGATGATTAACATTGAAGGTTTTCCCCATTAGGTTCAGGAAGATCAAGTAAATGAGGGATGGCCATTAACATCTAGTGGTGCACCAGATACCTTCCCATACGGAGTAAGCTCAAATATACCCTTTCGAGTTCCCCTCTCTGTTCCTACTGGTCTTAGTAATTTCTGATAAGCTAATGCTCATTTTTCTTAAAATTTGTTTGCCTTCTAGGTGGAGACCATATCTTTCGATTTGACACAATACAACAATGCGCCAAGCTTCCATTGGCCTGAAAGCAGCAGCAGATCTCAGCTTCAGTGAAAGGAGGCAACACTTAGTTATGCGTTCATTCGAGTAGCCTGTGTTCTAACATGATCACATGATGGGCAGAGTAAGTGTTGATAGTTCAGGTCCGACCTTTTGCTCTGCTACTAGGAAGTAGGTGGCCGTTCGAACAAAGGTGAACAAATTCTCAAACATGGCAGAAACCAGTAAAACTACCACCGATTTGTAACCAACTTGGTCTAAATTGGTTTGGCTAATATGGGATGCCCCTGATTGTCACCTCCATGTAATGGCCCAGCTGTACATATTCATTTCTGTTTTTTCGCGTCCTTATATATTTGATGTTCCATTACTTCGGTTTACTTGAATCTTGTTAGGTACATTTTGAATAATTCGACCTGATGTTATCCTGTGTACCATTCATGGAGTGCATTGTTGTGTATGATTTGTTCAATACAAACATTTGTTTGGCAGTTATCAGGTGATGCTGAGTTGTAGCCCTGCTGTGCCTCACAGCCAAGGTTTTGGTTACCGAATGAGGCATTTTTACCGAGGGGGACTGGTAAACGTGGTTACCACGGTTACGAGAATATTTCGAATGAATTTTATAGCTGAATTTTGAATTCAAATAAGTGAATGAACGGACATTTGAACCAGAGACCTCTCAAAACAGGAACTATGTTGCTACCACCACACTAGAACCAACTCTCATGGCATTAATTACATTGTACGTACTTTACTATAAATCGAGTGTTTAAATTCAAAAAATTGGTATATTTTGCTCGGTATATGGATTTACTGAGGGGCGCGGAAATACACGGTAACCATGGGAAATCTTGAAATTTCGACCGGTAACCAAAACCTTGCTCACAGCTCGTTTGCCCAATAGAATTATATAAGCAGCAAAAGCCAACTGGCATCTATTCCTGTGTTATGTTACTGCATATTAATGCAGATATTAATCAGCTCTTAATGTACTCCCTCTTGGATAATGCAAGTTGCCCACGTGTTCCTAAGTTTAACTTCGATCACAGATTTCTTGTAAAATACTTTGTTTATAGTTAATCGATTATGAGTACAGAACACAAAAGTTTTAATCTTGAACACATGATCATTGCATGGTTATGTATCATAATTGATCCGTTTCCTCCTTCCCTGTCATATACCTTGGCCCACCCCTCTTTGCCTCATGCCTGTCTGTGCTTTCCAACCCATCATTTCGAAATGTCATAAGTTCCTAAAGGTTGGAGGGCTAGGACCCTCTCTTTGTCCTTCTCGCCATTGTTCTTGACTCCTTCGCCACATATTGTATGTCAATCTTTGTTACCCAAAAAGGTCCCCAAAGCAGTAGATGCGATTTGTCGGGCCTTCTCCTAAACGGCAGAGGATACTTGTAACATTGCAAAATGCTTGATTACTTACCATTGTTCTTGAATCCTTCGACACATATTGCATGTCAATCTTTGTCGCACAAAATGGCCCCAAAGCAATAGATGCAATTGGTAGGGCATTCTTCTTGATAGCGGAGGATATTTGTACCCATGCAAAATGCTTGATCACCAGGAAAACCATTTGTGAATCAAAAAGAAAGGGGTGATTTGGGCATTTTGTTTTTGTTTTAGTTTTTATATTTTAAAGGGTTTCATTCTTACATAGAAAACTTCGTTATTTTGTTTTTGTTTTAGTTCTTGTATTTTTTTCTTAAAGGGTTCATTATTCCAAACAAAACTTCATTTTTTTTCTTTCTTATTAAAGGGTTTCATTCTTCCTTAGAAAACTTCATTATTTTGTTTTTGCTTTTATTTTATTTTCTTCTTACAGGGTTTCAATCTTTCCTAGAAAATTTTATTATTTTGTTTTGGATTTCTATTTTCTTTCTTCTTAAAGGGCTTTATTCTTCCCTAGAAAAATTCATCATTCCGTTTTCATTTTACTTTTAATTTTATTTCATTTCTTTCTTTAAAGGTAATTCCAATATCGTTCCACTGTTATATGGTTATCCTTTCGTATTATAAAAAGCGCAATTTCAGTGTAAAATGTGTGCATTTTTTCTTGCGAAACCCTTCTGTGTAAGTTTTGTCAATATTAGATTTATTTTTTATACTTCTCTTTCTTTTTAATGATAAGACCGATTCCACTAAATTATTTCTTCTTAGGAAACTTTCACCATTATATACTTATTGCTGCATACTATTAAAAAAATGCAATTTCTGTATAAATTGTATGCAAATTTTGCCACTATTTTTATTCATGTATTTTATAAGGTGACAGCAGCACAACTATTACAGTTTGAGGTGACCGCCTCTTTTTCTATTTTTGGTTATCGGGTTTACAACTCATAGTAATTTAAATCATGCTAGTTAAAACCGGTAGCTGATCTCATAGTTTGCCAACTATTTTAGCCGAACTTGCCTTAGGTTGGGTGCTTAAATTATTAGCCACACTTTAGCTTGCCTATGGAAAATTTGCCATATATTTTTTGTGTATGACATGTGGGCCTTGTCTTCCACAACAAGAATCTGGCTGGGTAAGAAAGTGTGGGAAAATACGAGTACCTATGAACCAAACATGGATATGTACATCCGAGAGTGCATATCTAGTGATAGGGGGTGTAGTATGATTCCATGATCCAGGACCAATGTAAATGTACCAAGGGGGCATGTGTAAATGACGAGTGAGTTGATCCTGTCCCTTGCATGTAGATCCAAGGCACCAAACAGTTCTGAAGCATGGTATCATGTGACGCCGCGTATCACTGGATATTTTAACGTACATCCGATATTTGGGGAGCCGTGTTGCATGCATCCATCACGCTGATGGTGGGAAAAAGCAGCGTTAATGATGTGGTGCTGAAATGTGTACGTGCATGGCCATTCGGAACGCATGCCGGCTCACGACAATTGCAAGTGGATAAACTAATTAACTATGGGCCAGCCGGATATGTGCATTGCGACGGCACTTGCCTGACTCGACTGAAACAAATTATGGGCCAGTCGACTGACCCGAAATCAGCTTTAGGTCGACTGATAGGTAGCCACTCCCGACTTATAAAGCAGGACAGAGGTAGGACTTGCAGGTTTTAGCATTGTGTTAGAGCATCTCCAACATCCGCTCAACACGCAACGCGCTAAAAATCAGTTTTTAGTGCGCCGATCGTCTGATTTGGCGCGGCGCTGGCTCCAGCAGCCGTGATAAAATGCAGTGTGCGTGTAGCTCCAGCAGACGCGCTAAAATGCAGCGCGCGTGCTCTCAGACAAACAACATATGCGTTCCAAACATAAGCAAGAAGATCAAATACAAACAAAATAAATCAACAATAAATAGTTTAATTTATTATTACAACTCAAACAAATAGTATCTTTCGTTCAAATACACAAATCATGATGCTCTTTGGCGGCCATTCCAAGCCCACCACTCCTCAACGAGATCCTTCTGAAGATTATCATGCGCTGCCGGACGTCGAATGGCATGATAGGAGGCAACAAAACGGGCCGCCCTTTCAGCCCTCCGCCGCACTCGCATGAGATGTCCCAAGAGCTCATAGTGAGAGTAGTCTACATCTTGGCCACACTCATTCTCGATGATCATGTTGTGCATGATCACACAAGTGGGCATTATGTACCAAAGCATCTTTTGATCCCGAAATCTAGCCGGTCCTCTCACAATAGCAAATTGGGCTTGCAAAATCCCATCTTTTCTAGCCGCCGCTTGAGCATTGTGGAAATCAAGATATTTCTTACCTTCCGGTTTTTTTAATGGCTTCACAAATGTTTGCCACTTTGGGTAGATGCCATCCGCAAGATAGTAGCCATAGTTGTATGTACGACCATTAGCTACAAACTGCACCGGTGACAGTTCACCATTTGCAATCTTGTTCATCAATGGTGACCGGTTGACAACGTTGATGTCATTCAAAGATCCAGGCATTCCAAAAAAAGCATGCCAAATTCAAGTCTCTTGGTCGGTCACCGCTTCAAGGATTATAGTAGTACCCTTTTTTTGGCCGTGGAATTGCCCATGCCGATGCCTTTGGATAATTCTTCCAACTCCAATGCATGCAATCTATTGAGCCAAGCATACCTGGGAACTCGCGAGCTTTGTTCATCTCCAATAGCCTTGCGGCGTCTTCAACATTGGAAGATCTCAAGTACTCCGGGCCAAACACTTGCACAATTCTGACTGCGATGCGCTTGGCACACATGATGGCTTAGCTCTCACCCATGGCCAAGTGATCATCAGCTAGATCAGCGGGGATACCGTATGCCAACATACGCAAAGTGGCTGTTGTCGGTGTCAAAACCGGCGGATCTCGGGTAGGGGGTCCCGAACTGTGCGTCTAAGGTCGATGGTAACAGGAGGCGGGGGACATGATGTTTACCCAGGTTCAGGCCCTCTCTATCGAGGTAATACCCTACTTCCTGCTATATTGATCTTGATGATATGAGTATTACAAGAGTTGATCTACCACGAGATCGTAATGGCTAAACCCTAGAAGTCTAGCCTATGAGGATTATGTCTCTGTCCCTACAGACTAAGCCCTCCTGTTTACATAGACACCGGAGGGGACTAGGATTGTACAAAGTCGGTTACAGAGAAAGGAATCTACATATCCGATTGCCAAGCTTGCCTTCACGCCAAGGAGAGTCCCATCCGGATACGGAGAGAATCTTCAGTCTTGTATCTTCATAGCCCAATAGTCCGGCCGCCCGAGGACCCCTTAATCCAGGACTCCTCTGTAGCCCCTGAACCAGGCTTCAATGACGAGGTGTCCGGCGCGTAGATTATCTTCGACATTGCAAGGCGGGTTCCTCCTCCAAATACTCCAAATCTTTTTTCAAACACAAGAAACGTATCCGGCTCTGCAAAACAAATACCACGCACAACCGTAGAGAGTATAATAAGGTATGAGTTCAATCTACTGACAACTTTTTACAACATGACATCACGTCGACGCCCGGTTATTATTCGAACCGTTTTTTAACCCACCGCTCCGTATTTCAAGATGCGTTTCCATTGGTAGGTCTTGTCAAAGCAGAGATCGTGTCCCCTTATTGCTAGATTCTCATCAACATGGGTATGGGTAATCCCACCGCACCATTTGCACGGTCCTCGGGGATAAGCGAGTTTTTATGGCAAGTGGGAGAGCGCTTGATATTCACTGCCTTTATAAAGGGATAAGGATCCAACTCTTTCACCCACGCCTTCTCTCTGCTTCCCCATTCTCGAGCTCCAGCACCCAAGCTTCCATCTCTTCCGCCCCCAAAAGCACTCCAGCCATGTCTAGATCCGAAGTGCTGGGCAAGTGGATGGCTTCCTCCGTCAAGGAGAAGGATATCAAGAAACTCCGGGAGGCCGGGTATCTGGCCAAGGAGATCGCGCACCGCCTCCCGGCCGTGGGACAGATCATCCCTACTCTGGAACCCCACGAGAGGGTTGTATTCCTCCCTCACTTTGTCCACGGGTTGGGATTTCCTCTCCACCCATTCGTTCGCGGACTTATGTACTACTACGGGATAGATTTCCATGATCTATCCCCCAATTCCTTCCTCAACATCTCGACATTAATCATCGTGTGCGAGGCTTTCCTCTGCATCCGTCCACACTTCGGACTGTGGCTGAAGATCTTCAACATGAAGCCGAAGGTGGTGGGCGGAGAGCACGCCGAGTGCGGAGGCGCCATGGTGAGCAATATGCCCAACGTCAAATGGACATCAGGTACATTCAACGAGTCCGTCAAAGGGTGGAAACAACAGTGGTTCTACGTCACTGAGCCACGCGACACCAAATGGGTCGCGGCTCCCGAATTTCGATCCAGAGCCCCAATGCGGCTCATGTCCTGGCCCGAGAAGGGCCTAGACTGCTCTTCGTCAGACGAGCTGACGGCGCTCTAGGCGCGTATCAAGAGCATGGGGGACAAGAATATCAAACTTGTCGATGTGGTCCAGGTGATGTTAGTTTGCCGGATCCTTCCATGCCAAAGCCGGACTTGCAATCTATGGGAGTTCGATCTGGCCAAGCACCAGACCCTGCTGGAGTTCTTCGGCACAAAGCATGAAGACATCTGGAAGGTGCTGTTCAAGCCCGGCAAGTCGTGGCCAGACTCGGCCGAGGATCGGGCCATAAATTGGATCGTCCCGCAAGTTCGGTAAGTTGTTACATGTTTTCAAGGTGTATCCTTTACTCGCACACTTGAGGGAAACGCCTAATATTTCCCTAATGATTCTCCCAGGGCTGGACGAAGAAGGCGGAGCGGATTTACTGTCCGGCCCCGCTGCCCGAAGAACAAGCAGGCCCACTTCTAACGAAGATGCTGGTCCCGACACCTTATAAGGCGCCGAAGAAGAAGGCCAAGAAGGAGGCCAAGGAGACCAGGGGCAGTCTCTGTCGCAAGGGCACTTCAGACATGGCGTTCGAAGACGCCGAGGCCCACTCCTCCGCCGAAGAAGACGAGGAAGAGGAGGAGGAAGAAGAAGAAAGCCATTTCCCACCTACGAGGGGAGAAAGAAGAGGACGACCTCCACACGTTTGGATGCCGAAATGTCTAAGAAGGGGAAAGCTTCCCTTCCAGACGAATCCACCGCGGCCATCGACAGCAGCTTGGAGTGGGAACCCAGGCTCAAGCCCCTGGCCAAATCGTGAGTACTATGAAACCCGGACACATTCATATATCCAACCTCACTATTGCATAGTATTAATATGTTGAGTCACGCATTTTGCAGTCTGGCCAGGTCCAACGTCGAGCGATCCTCATCGGAGGACTCGCTGGACCCAGATGCGATGGACATCGGGACCCTCCCGACGACCTCCTCTCCCAAGGACATGGATAACACCGAGGTGTCATCCCAAAAGAATCCAGGCCAGGGAGGGGTTCAGGAGACCGTCGGGGCGGTGCCGGAGGGTCAAACCTCAGCAGCCGGACACATGGGGGAGTAGACCCCCATGGACACTGACGACAGGGGCCATTCTGAATTCGGCCCCCAGTCGAACACAATTCCGGAGACCAATACAGCTCCGGAATCAGGCGAGCAACCTCCTTCAAAAGAAGGGGGTGCGCCTATTCCGCCGGTGACCTCTGTCCACCCAGAGGTGCTGGATACTTTGTTGGAGGCGCTGCAAGGCACTTCCATTGTTGAAGAGCACCGTACCCTCATGGGTGCGGCGATTGAGAAGATTCAGTCCGCAAAAAGCGGGCTGACCGAAGCCTGCACAAGCCTTCTAACATGCTTTGAGGTAAGCAATGAAATTAAATATAAAAAGAATGTCACAATATAGACAGTAGCCCCTGATACACTGTTCGGTGTTTGAAAAGAAAACCGGATAGATGATCAAATAAATTTTGCAGGAGACTAATTATAAAATGTCTATGTGAATAAGTAGGCGTCGTTGTTGGCTGCATCCTCCCATACTGCTGAGGTCTCCGGACTGAAGCAGAGTCTGGAGCGGGCCGAGGAAGAGCTCGGCCATGTAAAGAAGCAACTGGAGGATAACCAAGATATGGAATAACCTTGTTTGTATTCAATACGGATGAATAATTTATTTTGACTAAAAAAATGTCATGATATATATTAGGAGCGGCGACCGAGGTCGAGGCTCTCAAGAAGGCACTAGCCGAGGTCGAGAGGAAGGCGGCCAAGGAGTAGGCCACTCGTGAAAAGCACGAGGCTAGGGTCAGTGAGGTCCAACAAGAGCTCCAGGAAGCCATGAAGAAGTGCGAGTCCTTGGAGCAGAGTATTACGGATAAATAATCCGAACTCACCAAGGCTCGTCAATCCGCACATGATGCTCGAGTTGAAGCCCAAGGCGCCCTCCAGGAAATCCAGGAGGCCAGAAAAATCATGACGGGTATGGCCTTTATTATGCAGAGCAATTATGTGAAGAAAAGGTTCCTTTTACTGACCCGAATTCGGAGTTCTCCAGGGGTGTTTGTGGATCTGCTGCGCAGCGTGTCCAACACCGCACAATTCTACTGAGCCGAAGAGGGGAGCTCTACAGAGAAGTTGTTTTGGTCGCAATACCTTGCGCCAGAACATCCGGTGCCCTTTATCGATCAGCTGAAACAGCTGGTCGAGCTGCATAGGGCGTCCGAACTAGCCATGAAGGATTTAATAATCCGGCTATGGCCCGCCGAAGCTATTTCCAGCAGCTACTTCGGACTCGTGAAGCGGCTGGTCAGTGCCTGCCCTCGGCTTGACGCCATCAAGCGGTCGGTCTGTATTAAAGGCGCTCAAATGGCCTTCGCCCGCGCCAAGGTGCACTGGAAAAAATGGATGCCACAAAGCTAATGACCGAAGGACCGCCCGCAGGGAAGGAGCACCGCAAGCCCGAGATGTACTATGACAATGTCTTGGAGGGATCATGCATTGTGGCCGAGCAATGTGCCAAGGATATTATATTCCCATGAATACATTCATGTTATCCTGTGCTGTAATATAAACAAGATCGTTATGTACTATAATGCTTGTTATTTGAAATTTGACCTCCTGTGCGGCCATTTTATATTAATTCTGAGAGTTGGCCAGTCGTCGGCTTCAGCCCCCATGTAGGAAGTACGGGGGTGTTCGGAATAAATCTAAACACTCTTTACTCCAGTTTTTGGTCCTTAAAGGAGGTGTTTTGCGCAACGAATCAGACAATCAGACTATAAGGCTTTATCACTCTCACTTAGCCATAGGAGTTTGACAATAAACAATGTAGGCATAGCCCCGAGTGTTCGGAAGTCTGAACTTGGGGTACTGTAAACACCTAATCACATAAAAACCGATTCGCCGCACGATGCATTAGATATCGCACAATGCAGAATAAATCACTAAAGATTTTGTGACCTCTCGAACAGCTGACCAGCTCTCGCTGTAGACAGTCAGTTTTCGGCTTTCTCTACTGAGGTGCTCGTCCGAAAGAACCGGGACACAATCGCAGTAGTTCTCCCTTTACTACCCTAGCCAATATAGTGGAACGTAAGGTAGCAAACACAGGAGCCGGGCAACCCAACTATTGACCCAAGATATGATTCAGAGCCGATGCATATAATGCTATAAGTTCAGGGGTGCCAAACAACCGTAAAGGTGTTCGGACTTTCTTGCCGTGTTATGGGATACAATGAAACCCCTGGCGAATTAATGCGTACCAGAGTGTACGGTTGCAATTGACAAAAATATCAAAAAATGAAACAGCAAGTTAATGTCATATAAATAGAGCCGTAAATTGTTTTCATTGTAATTTAATAATACGTCGAAGCGTATGTGTACAAGTAGTGCGATAAACAATATGATTTTGTAACCTGCTGAGGCCAGGGGGGAGCTGCGTGCGAGTCCGGCGACAGATAGAATGATCATCGAGAGGAATATCTAGAAATTTCCTCACGCGTTCGAGCTACTTCCCTCCTTAGTATATCCGTCCTTTGATAGGTCCGGCAATCAGGTCGCCAGTAACGGCCTAGGCAAAAGTAACCTGAAAAGAAAAATAAAATATAAAATAATGTGTGTCCGGGGGCGGTTGAGCCGCATTGTGGAACACAACCTAGCTGTGCCTCCGTCCATCCGCATGGTATTTTGAGTGAGTAGTTATGTACGCGCGGTACTAAGGCCGCCGTTTGGTCGGGGTTGGGACAAAGGCCAAATTGCTAGTCGAGCTCTTGACGAGCTAGACTGTCCTGCTGCAGGGTAGTTCGGACTCGTTTGAAAGTGTCCGGGAGCTTGGCCGCCGAATTAAGGTTCAAACTGAAGAGGCCGCTCTGTGCTTCTGCTGCGAGGGCGGCGGTGTGCTCCTCGGTACGGAGGGAGCGTTCCGTGTTTCCATTGACTGTTATGATACCGCGTGGACTGGGCATCTTGAGCTTGAGATAAGCATAGTGTGGCACCGCATTGAATCGAGCGAATGCGGTTCGTCTGAGCAGTGCGTGATATCCACTGCGGAAAGGGACGATGTCGAAGACTAACTCTTCGCTTCGGAAGTTATCCGGGGATCCGAAGACCACTTCCAGTGTGATTGAGCCTGTACAGCGGGCCTCTACGCCTCGGATGACACCTTTAAAGGTGGTTTTAGTGGGTTTGATTCGTGAGGGATCAATACCATTGTATCCTGATAAAGCAGGTTCAGGCTGCTGCCACCGTCCATTAGGACTTGTGTGAGATGAAACCCATCGATGATTGGGTCAAGGACCAGTGCGGCTGAACCACCATGACGGATACTGGTCGGATGGTCTCTGCGATCAAAAGTGATCAGTCAGGACGACCATGGGTTAAATTTTGGGGCGACTGGCTCCACCGCGTAGACATGCCTGAGCGCACGCTTCCGCTCCCTCTTGGGGATATGGGTAGCGTATATCATGTTCACCATTTTGCCTTGGGGGGGGGGGACTTCTTCTGACCCCCTGTGTTCGGTGGCCGGGGCTCCTCGTCATCATCCTCACTTTGCGGCTCCTTCTCCTTGTGTTCGACATTTGACTCCCGGCCTGTTTAAACACCTATCATTCTCTCTTAGTATGGTTGGTTGGTTTATCAGGAGCGCCGTGGATTTGGCATGGACAATCGAGTATGCGGTCCAAATTGGACGGGCCCACATTGTTTCTTTTATATGGCTTCTTCCGCTGACCGGACTTGGAGCCACTGAATCCGGTGTTGACTGCCATGTCTTCGGTGTTGTCACCGTTGTTTCGACGCTTGTGTTTGTTGCGTCGGGACTTGCCGTTGCTATCTCTGGCTTCAGAAGTGCCAGGTTTACTTGAGTTGTTGTCGCTACGAGCTAGCCAGCTACTTCGCCCGCACAAAAGCGGGTCATAAGCGTCGTAAGGGCTGCCATGGACTTCGACTTTTCTTGGCCGAGGTGTCGGGCGAGCCATTCGTCGTAGATGTTGTGTTTGAAGGCCGCTAGGGCTTTGGCATCCGGACAGTCGACGATCTGGTTCTTTTTAGTTAAAAATCTGGTCCAGAATTTCCTGGTTGACTCTCCGGGCTATTGGATTATGCGACTTAGGTCGTCGGCATCCGGAGGCCGGACATAGGTACCTTGGAAGTTGTCAAGGAAGGCATCTTCCAGGTTCTCCCAACTACTGATGGAGTTTTCGAGCAGACTGTTCAACCAGTGCCGAGCTGGTCCCTTGAGTTTTAGTGGGAGGTACTTGATGGCGTGAAGATCATCACCGCGGGCCATATGAATATGGAGAAGAAAGTCCTCAATCCTTACCGCGGGATCTGTTGTCCCATCATATGATTCAATGTTTACAGGTTTAAACCCTTCTGAGAATTCATATTCCATTACTTCATCAGTGAAGCATAGGGGGTGTGCGGCGCCTCTATGTCGGGCCACGTCGCAGCGCAGCTCGAGTGGAGCTGGTTTGCGGTATTCGGCTTGAACAGAGTTGTATTTGTTACGTCCGGCAAGGTGGCCTTCGTTGTGCATTGGGGCGCGCCTCCGTGATCCATAGATCGATCTGGTCTGGCCTGCTCTGTCTTCTAGGTCATGCCGCAGGTCATGTGTGTATCCCCGAGTATTGTGTTTCTATTTTTTGGCGAGTTAGTGTGGGCCAGTGTTCGGACTGAGTTGCCGCTTTAGCATCATGCACTGGTAGTGCGGGCTCCAGTGCCTCGTCGTCGAATTGGGGTAGGAATTTGTGCTTCGGGTAACTTTTGCTTGGGCGCTCAAGGCCATATTCCTCGGCTGCCAGGACCTCAGTCCATCTATCGGTGAGCAGATCTTGATCAGCTTGAAGCTACTGCTGCTTATTCTTCAGGCTCTTTGCAGTGGCTATTAGCTGACGCTTAAAACGCTCCTGCTTGACGGGATCCTCAGGCACGATAAATTCTTTGTCGCCGAGGCTCACCTCGTCCTCGGAGAGAGGCATGTAATTACTGTCCTCCGAGTCTTCATTCATGGCTTGTTCATCAGGGCTGGCTCGCCCGTCTTCCCGTTCGGCCTGCTCGAAAGTTGGCTCAACGGGGTCTTCGTTTTCTTCGGCATCGTCCGGAGTGTTATTTTCTCCTGTGCCGGTATCGCTATTTTTTCCATGGCGTGATTTAGAGCGGCGCCGTTGACGTCGGCACTTTGGCTGCTTCTCAGGAGGCTTATCCTCGACTAAATCCTTTTTGTCATCGCCATTGTTTTCCTTGGGTGTATCCACCATATATACGTCATACGAGGAGGTGGCCGCCCAGCGCCCTGTGCGCGGTGGCTCTTGCATGTGCTCCTCTCCGGCATCGTCGTCCATACCGTCGATGTCTTCGGAGTCGTAATCGAGCATGTCGGTTAAATCTTCGATAGTGGCTATGAAGTGGGTGGTGGGTGGGGATTGGAATTCTCCGCTCTCAGCTTCCAATTCGAACCGGATATAGTTCGGCTGAGAATCCCCAGATAAAGCAAGGTCCCTTAATGAATTTAGCACATCGCCTAAAGGTGAGTGCAGGAAGATTTCCGCGGAGCTGAACTCAACGACCGGCGCCTGATGATATGAGTATTACAAGAGTTGATCTACCACGAGATCGTAATGGCTAAACCCTAGAAGTCTAGCCTATGAGGATTATGTCTCTGTCCCTACAGACTAAGCCCTCCGGTTTATATAGACACCGGAGGGTACTAGGGTTGTACAAAGTCAGTTACAGAGAAAGAAATCTACATATCCGATCGCCAAGCTTGCCTTCCATGCCAAGGAGAGTCCCATCCGTACACGGGAGAGAATCTTCAGTCTTGTATCTTCATAGCCCAACAGTCCGACCCATATCCATAGTCCGTCCGTCCGAGGACCCCTTAATCCAGGACTCCCTCAGCTGTCACCTTCTGAAAGGTGCTATGCCCGAGCTCTCCGGCGACATTCCTCCTCTGCTGAAAAACCCGGTCATGGCTCGCTAGTTTCTCTGCAATGCGCCTGAACAACTCGGTTCTCATCCTAAACCGGCGATGAAAGTACGACTCGGGGTATGTGAGATTCTCCACAAAATAGTGCCTCATCAGTCTGTTGTGGGCATCTATCCTATCCCTCCAATTTTTGTGCCGACCCATAACCGAACCATTGTGCTTCGGTTTTTTATTGATGTGCATAGCTAGGATCATTGCAAGATCCTCCTCCTCTTCCGTATCAAATTCTTCTTCGGAAGAATCATATGACGAACTCATTTACAATGTTCAAAAGTAGGCTATAAAAAACTACAAACAACATGCACCAAATTCATGTAAAAATGTGTTGGAAGCAATACATGCCTTGCGGATGTTTTGCCGAACACCTTGCGGGCGTCGAGCGGTAGTGGGCGGCCGGGCGCTGTTCGTCGGAGGACTGCCGCGCGCGACGGGCGGTGCTGACTAGAGGGAGACGGAGGAAGCCGCGGCCGCGCGGGGAGAGACCGGTGAAGTGCCGGAACGGTCGCCGGAAGAAATGGGGTGGCGCGGGCGGCGGCGCCAGTGGCTGGATGGGTAGGTGAAGTTGCGAGCGAGCGCTCGAGAGTCCAGCGCGTGGAAGCAGGCGTAGCAAATAAGCGGCGCGCGATGACGTTTCGGCCCGCGCGCTGAACTAGATGTGCCGCACATGCGGTTTTTGCGCGTCCGTTGGAGCGCCAGGAGCGGTAGCGCGCGCTAAAAGCACTAATTTTTCAGCGCGGCGCTTATATAGCGCGGCTGTTGGAGATGCTCTTATGTTAAGCACAAGACACTAGCTAGTTAGCTAGTGAATGTTGCAACGTGATGATTGAAAATTTTGAAAGTCTAGCATATTGCATGCACAACAGAAACAAGTAGAACACATAACTCAGGGAGTCAGGGTACAACACAAAACAGTACGCACAGAAAACTCAGCTGTTTTCCTACCATGGCGAGCACAGCGTGCACACACTGGATCACGAGATGAAATGCTCGACACGAGTTGATCTGATCCTAGCCCTAGGAGCTGGGTGGATGCATGCATGATGCATCAATGGAGGCATCTAGGGCAGGGGCAGATGGCCGAGGCGCAGCGTGGGGCGGAGCAGGAGCGGCTGCTTCCTCGGGATGACGAGCCCCTCCCCCTCCTCCATGTCCAGCGGCGGGGCGGGCACCTCCCAGTCGAAGCACTGCACCAGGGCCGCCAGGAACGCCGGCACGGCCAGCAGGGCCATGCCCATGCCGGGGCACGCGCGCCGCCCGCTCCCGAACGGCATCAGCTGCGGGTGCTGCCCCTTGGGGTCCACGCCCTCGCGGGCGCCGCCCGGCATGAACCGCTCCGGCCGGAACTCCAGCGGGTCCTCCCACCACGCCGCGTCGCGCCCGATGGAGTAGATGTTGAAGAAGACGGACGTCCCGGCCGGGATGGTGTACCCGCGCACGCGGATCGGCTCCACCGCCTCCCGGTGCGCGATCACCGCCGGCGGGCGCAGCCGCAGCGTCTCCTTGAGCACCGCCTGCAGGTACGGCATCTGCGCCACGTCCGGCTCGCCCACCACCCGGGAGCTCCCCACCACGGCGTCCAGCTCCGCCCGCAGCTTCCGCATGCAGTCCGGGTGGGCCAGCAGCTCCGCCAGCATCCACTCCACGCTGGTCGCCGTCGTGTCCGACCCGGCCGTGAAGATATCCTGCTCGTTTCGTTCGACATTGGACGATGAACTCAGGCTCAGCTCACTTCGATCTCGATGCACAAGCAGTGGCGGAGACAGGGGGGGACCAGCAGGGGCCCTGGCCCCCCCTAACATCTGGATTTTGCTGCTAATCTGCTATGAACAGTGACATAATTAGTAATCTTTTGTTGCTGGAAATCTATTTTGCTATAGTTTGGCCCTCCCTAACTTGTTTTAACAGCACTTGGCCCCCCTAATACATATTTCCTGGCTCCGCCACTGTGCACAAGGAGGACATGGACTGAGAGAGTGTGGAGGGAGTACTCACGAGGACGAAGGCCTTGATGTTGTCCCGGGTGAGCTTGACCTCGGCGGCCGGGTCCGCCGCGGCGTCCATGAGGATGTCGAGCAGGTCCTTGGTCTTGCCCCCGTCGGCTCCGTCGCGCCGCTCCTTCTCCTTGGCCCGGATGATGGACTCGAGCAGCGCGTCGAACCGGGCGTGCACGCCGCGCGTCCGCCGGGACAGCCCCTGCAGGTCCCAGCCGCGGAACAGCGCCACGTAGTCCTCGAGGTTGAAGGCGCCGACCAGCTCCGCCACCTGCTTGGCGCAGTCGCGGGCCAGGTCCGCCATGTCGCCGGGCAGCGCGCTGGCGACCATCCGCATCATGGCGTTGTTGGACAGCCGGATGAGCTGCCTGCTCACGTCCAGCGCCTCGCCGTTCGCGGCCGCCGCGGCGGCCGCGCCCATGACGCCGGCGAGCTCTGCGGCGCGGACGGGGCGGAGCAGGTCGATGGTGCGCGGGCCGAGCAGCTCCGACATGCAGAGGCGCTTCATGAAGCGCCAGTGCGGGCCGTAGGGCGCGAAGGCGAAGCCGGAGGAGCCGTAGGCGAGCTGGCGCGTGACGGCCGTCTGCGGCCGCTCCGGGATGCTGCCCTCGAACTTGAGCACGTCGCGGGCGGCGCCGGCGGAGCCGACGACGACGCAGTGCGTGGAGGGGCCGAGGCGGAGGTAGACGAGCGGGCCGTGGCGGGCGAGGATGCGGTGGAAGGCGCGGTGCGGGGGCTCGCGGATGAGGTGGAGGTGGCCGATGAGCGGCAGCGCCACGGGGCTCGGCGGAAGGCGGCCGTTCTTGGCATTCCCTCCATGCCTCCTGACCAGCGTGCCGACGAGGAGGAGGGCGACGGCGACGGCGGCGGCGAGGAGCAGAGGCGTTGCGCTGTCGGCGGCCGCTCCCACTCCCACTGAATCCATGGCACCCAGAACTCTACCTCGTCCGCGGTCGTGTGACCCGTGTCGTGCGCCTCCTGCCAAATGTAGCGGCTATCCGTCGGCCATTTATGGCCCGTTCGGCCGGCGGTGGGTCGCTGGCCGCTGCAAACCCACACCACGCGGGTCACCAAACAAGCACGCGCCGCCCGTACGTGGTGGGAAGAGAAAGGTTAGCCATAGCCATGCTGGTCTCACTTTACATTGTCTCACTTTAGCAGTTTCCATTGTCTCACTTGACCGCTTGTGAAGGCCACACTTTCACTGTCCTACGAAATGATGTGGCCCGCGGGCCGCGGCCGACAAGAGCGCTCCATATTGGATTTCTGCTAGATTTCCTACAAAACTATACTGTAGCCCTTTCAGGTGAGTTTCTCATTATTCAATATTGATTATTGATGATAAAGAAAAGAAGCCGGTTGATGCTACTGTTCCTCTGAAGTGTCAGCCGGACCAGGTCAGGTAGGAATGTCTAGACGGACCAGACCACCTGATGCATAGCTGAAAGTGAGAGCATCTCCAACAGAACAGACGCGCTAAACAAGCGCCGCGCCGCGCCGCAAATTAGGCCATTTTAGCGCGCGCAACGCGACGGGTGGCTCTAGCGGGCGCGTAATAACCGCGCGCGCTATAAGGAGTTGGGCGCGCGGTCGGATACGCTATCTCGCGCGGTGTATTTGGGGCGCCAGCTTCCGCGCGCGGCACACTCGAGCGCTCGCGCCACACTCTCTCCTCTCCGCCTCCTACACCCCGCGCGCCGGCGCCGGTGCCGGCGAACTGCACCCATGGACGCACGCGCCGGCACCCCGCTCACCCCATTGTACAGCCGCGACCCCTCCCCCGCCACTGCCGCCGCCGCCGGAAACCCTAGCGCGGGGAGCGTTGGCGTCGCCACCGCCGGAGCTCCGCCGAGCATCGGCCTCGCGCGCAGCCTCTTCTTGCCGCCGCGGATGACCACGGCGACGGGTGGCGTCGCGCCGGCGCCGTCCCGTGCCACCGCCACACCCTCGAAGCTCCCCAATGCGGCGCGGCCGAAGAAGGGCAAGACATCCGCGAAGAAGAACAAGGCGGCGGACGGCTCTGGCAGCTCGAAGGCGAGGGGAAAGAAGCTTGCAGGGCGTTTTACGGGCACGGCGGCTACCGAAGCGCCGGCGAGCTCACTTGTTGAGCCGGCCGCCGATGCGCACCACGTGTTTGACGAAATGCCCCCAAGGTAAAAAAATTCCAAGTTTTATTTTCTCGTTATTTTTTCAATGCATCATATAGATAGCTTATTTGCGTTGTTCAAATAACTTTGTAGTCTCAACGATGATGCATACATGTCAACTATGGGTGTTGGCTCCAACAATTCGCATTGGTCTCAAACCAATGACATCCATTTCGAAGACCATGAGTTTGAGGTGGACGAGGAGGGTGAGGGCATTTTCGACGCGCCGAAAGAAAGAACGGGCAATTACACCAACAACGATGACATCTTACTATGCAATACTTGGTTGCAAGTGTCGAGGGATCCATCCGTTGGAGGTGATCAAAGTAGAGATGCTTATTGGGGGCGAATGAAAGAAAACTTTGATGCTCACAACATGAGTGGAATTGACCGCTCTGAGAGATCACTTCGGTCCCGATGGTCGACAATCAACTCGGATTGTCAAAAGTGGGCGGCCGCACAAAAGGCAGTTGACAAGTTGAACCCAAGTGGCATAAATGAGGATGATAGAGTAAGTGGCATTTCATACATGTTCATCATACTTGTTTTTGGTGTCCAAAGTGCTAACTTGTTTTGTTTTTGTTGTAGTACAACATTGCACAAAACTTGTTCAAAGAAGAGGAGAGGAAAACCAAGAAGGGGAAGATCAAGAAAGGAAGGGTCTTTACCTTGCCTCATTGCTACAAATTGTTGAAGGATGATGAGAAATGGAAGAAGCGTGAAGATTTGGATGATTTGCATTTGAGCAACAAACGCAAGCGAACAATTGAGTTGAATGATGATGATGATGATGAGGAGGAGGATGCATCAAGTGATGACGGCAAGAGAAGCCCCACACCCAACTCAGTTTCGTACTCGAAGCCAAAACGACCGGATGGGTGGAAGAAAGACAAAACCGAAAAGATGAAGAGGAAAGGAGATGATGAGCTCAAAAATGCTATGGAAGCTATTGTGAAGGCAAGAAAAGAAGCCAACGAGGTGAGGAAAATGGCAAGGAACCAAGATGTCGCGGCCGAGGAGAGAAGGGTGGCGGCCGAGGAGAGGAAGGTGGCTTTGGAGGAGAGGAAGGTGAGCAATGAGGAGCGAACTAGATTATTGGAATGGGAGAAGCACTTGTTCTTCTTGGACACATCTAACCTCAATGAAGCGCAAAAGGAGTATGTCAATCTTGCCCGTGAAGAAGTGTTGATCCAAAAAAGAGCCATGATTCGCGCAATGGGTGGCGGTGGCCTCGGCGCAATGGGTGGTGGTGGCCTCGGTGCCATGGGTGGCGGTGGCCTTGGCGGCATGGGTGGCGGTGGCCTTGGCGCCATGGGTGGCATGGGTGGCTTCGGAGGTGCCATGGGAGGCATGGGTGCACTTCCGGCCGCCATGGGAGGCATGGGTGGCTTTGAAGCACCCCCTGTCGGTGTCAAAACCGGCGGATCTCGGGTAGGGGGTCCCGAACTGTGCGTCTAGGCGGATGGTAACAGGAGACAAGGGACACGATGTTTTTACCCAGGTTCGGGCCCTCTCGATGGAGGTAAAACCCTACTCCTGCTTGATTAATATTGATGATATGGGTAGTACAAGAGTAGATCTACCACGAGATCAAAGAGGCTAAACCCTAGAAGCTAGCCTATGGTATGATTGTTGTTCGTCCTACGGACTAAAACCCCTTCGGTTTATATAGACATCGGAGAGGGTTAGGGTTACACAGAGTCGGTTACAATGGTAGGAGATCTACATATCCGTATCGCCAAGCTTGCCTTCCACGCCAAGGAAAGTCCCATCCGGACACGGGACGAAGTCTTCAATCTTGTATCTTCACAGTCCAGGAGTCCGGCCAATGATGATAGTTCGGCTATCTGGACACCCCCTAATCCGGGACTCCCTCACCCCCAACGCTATGGCCGCCATGGGAGGCATGAGTTTTGCTTCTCTCATGGGAGGCATGGGTGCACCTCCGGCCGCCATGGGCGGAATGTCTTTCGATGTGCCTCCTCACACACATTCCCATGAAGATGTCGTTGAAGATCTTTCCAACACCGTTGGAGCTTCACGTGATGCGGTGCGTGATGAGGAGAGGGAGGAAGATTCATCTTCGGAGGCGGAAGAATTGTCTTCGGAAGATGAGGACGAAGACGAGGAAGAGGATTGATGTGTCTTTCATTTGTGTCTTGAACTTGGTTGGATGAACTTGTGGGCATGAACTTTATTCATCAACTTGTTTGTGTGAAATTTTATATGTCATGTTCATTGCATTTTGAATGTTTCAAACTCATTTTGTGTCCAAAATGCCATATATGCAATGCCCGGCGAGTTGCGCGCGCTGCATTTTTTGCGCGCTGCTGGAGCGGCATGCGCGCTGCATTATAGCGCGGCTGTTGGAGCCAGCGCCGGCGGCTGCGCTAAACCAGCCGAAGCGCGCACGGCATACTAGTTTTTAACGCACGGCGCGAAGCGCGGCTGTTGGAGATGCTCTTAGGCATCTCGAAAACGAGCCCATAAACCTTCCGTCTGCCCCAAGCTGTCTGGACGCACTTTATCATCCAACATGATACCCCATTTGCCCATAGACGTGTCTAGTTGTTCGAAATTCCATAAACCGGACGCAAATCACGGGAGCTTTGTGGGCATCAGGACCGCAGCCTTGTACGTGTCCAACATCCTGATCCACCCAAAAACATCCCCTGCATCGATAACCTCTCCCGCGCATCGCACCTCAACTCCCCGCGCCGCATTCATCCCGGCTCAAAAGCGGACACGGCCTCTCACTGGAACCGGCATTGAAGCGGCACACTGGAATTGAAACACCAATCGAACCCCGCGATATACATCAAAGACACACCTTCATGCGCCCTCCCACCATCCCACGATACTAGACGCACCAACAAGACGGAGGCTAGTCAGAAGGACCTTATTCCATCTTCAGGGAGCCGCCACAACCTCGCCTTGGCTTTCTGAGTGGGACACAAACCCTACCCAAACTCAAAATTGTAACTAAAAACAGAGCAACATCCCTCCCACCAGCAAGGAACCAGGTAACGGTTTCCTGGATTACGGGGTGCTAACCACGTCGGCCCCCAATAGTGGATTGGGCTGTGGACCCCCAAATAATCAACAAGTGGGCCAAGTTTACCATACCCCATGGCGTGCTCAAGATGAAATCCTCTGAAGACTTGGCCCATACTCAAAGGCACATTTTGAATCATCGGCAATGCTTATCCCTTTATGGAGAATCATCCATTCAAATACGATCTCAAGGTAGATCATCATGTACTTTGTACTCCATTATAATCAATACAATAGAAGTAGGACGTAGGGTTTTACCTCTTCAGAAGGCCTGAACCTGGGTAAAATATTGTGTCCATGTTCGCCCTGTTACCATCTAGCTAAGATCACCAGCTCGGGACCCCCTACATTCAATTTCGACACTAGGTCCACCGCACCTCCGTGGCCCTAAGGGCATCTCTAGCCGATTTAGATGACTAAAATTCCAGTTTTACTCCTCTAACGGGGACCTAGCCGAACACTTAAAGCAATTAGTGGAGTAAAAAAATTACTCCACGCCGCCCCGAGCCCTAAGTTACTCCTCCACTTGACAACTGAGTAAAAAGACAAGCACGCCCCTCTACCTCTCCCCCACCCAATCCCTTGCCACCCACACCTCACTGACGATCCCCGCACCCTCACTCACGCTGACATGGCTGGATCCCGGCCGTAGCTCCCCGTCGCCCATCCGTAGCGCGGACCCGTGCCGCCATGACACTACTAGGAAATACCTTATAGGTAGAGGATTAACAGTAGCGAGGGTTAATACATGGGGCAACTGCTAATTTGCAGCACAGGGTGGCAACACGCGCTACAGGTAAAACAGTAGCAGTAGCACGGGCTCGACAACAAGCATTGCTGATAGGTGATCCCTACTGTGCCCACTGGGCCTGTCTATAGTGGCAGTGAAGCCCATGAAACCCCCGCTACTGCTAAATAGATAGCAGTAGTGCGGGGCCTAGCACCACGTTGCAATGGTTGCACTTGTTGGAAATATGCCCTAGAGGCAATAATAAATTGGTTATTATCATATTTCCTTGTTCATGATAAATGTTTATTATTCATGCTAGAATTGTATTGACCGGAAAGTTAAATAGATGTGTGAATACACAGACAACACAGTGTCCCTGGTGAGCCTCTACTAGACTAGCTCGTTGATCAAAGATGGTTAAGGTTTCCTAACCATATACATGAGTTGTCATTTGATAATGGGATCGCATCATTAGGAGAATGTTGTGATGGACAAGACCCAACCGTAAGCTTAGCATCAGATCCTTTAGTTTATTTGCTATAGCTTTCTTCATGTCAAGTATCTGTTCCTTAAACCATGAGATCGTGTAACTCCCTGACACCGGAGAATACTTAGTGTGTATCCAAACGTCACTTCGTAACTGGGTGATCATAAAGGTGCTCTACAAGTATCTCCGAAGGTATCTGCTGGGTTGGCATGGATCAAGACTGGGATTTGTCACTCCGTATACGAAGAGATATCTCTGGACCCTCTCGATAATAAAACATCTTAAAGAGCTTGCAAGCAATGTTAGTAATGAGTTAGTCACGGGATCTTGCATTACGGAACGAGTAAAGAGACTTGTCAGTAACAAGATTGAACTAGGTATGAAGATACCAACGATCGAATCTCGGGCAAGTAACATATCGCCGGACAAAGGGAATTGCATACGGGATTAAATGAATCCTTGACATCGTGGTTCAACCGATAGAAGATCTTCATGGAATATGTAGGAATGAATATGGGCATCCAGGTCCTGCTATTGGTTATTGATGGGTGAGTGATAACCCACAAGTATAGGGGATAACAACAGTTTCCGAGGGTAGAGTATTCAACCCAAATTTATTGATTCGACACAAGGGGAGCCAAAGAATATTCTCAAGTATTAGCAGTTGAGTTGTCAATTCAACCACACCTGGATAACTTAGTATCTGCAGCAAAGTATTTAGTAGCAAAGTAGTATGGAAGTAACAGTAATAGTGGCAAAAGTAATAGTAGCAGTTTTGTAGTAATTGTAACAGCAGCTGTTGGAAATATGCCCTAGAGGCAATAATAAATTAGTTATTATTATATCTCCTTGTTCATGATAATCGTTTATTATCCATGCTATAATTGTATTGACAGGAAACTCAGATACATGTGTGGGTACATAGACAACACCATGTCCCTAGTAAGCCTCTAGTTGACTAGCTCGTTGATCAATAGATGGTTACGGTTTCCTGACCATGGACATTGGATGTCGTTGATGACGGGATCACATCATTAGCAGAATGATGTGATGGACAAGACCCAATCCTAAGCCTAGCACAAAGATCACGTAGTTCGTATGCTAAAGCTTTTCTAAAGTCAAGTATCTTTTCCTTAGACCATGAGATTGTGCAACTCCCGGATACCGTAGCAATGCTTTGGGTGTACCAAATGTCACAACGTAACTGGGTGGCTATAAAGGTGCACTATAGGTATCTCCGAAAGTGTCTGTTGGGTTGGCACGAATCGAGACTGGGATTTGTCACTCCGTGTAAACGGAGAGGTATCACTGGGCCCACTCGGTAGGACATCATCATAATGTGCACAATGTGACCAAGGGGTTGATCACGGGATGATGTGTTACGGAACGAGTAAAGAGACTTGCCAGTAACGAGATTGAACAAGGTATCGGTATACCGACGATCGAATCTCGGGCAAGTACAATACCACTAGACAAAGGGAATTGTATACGGGATTAATTGAGTCCTTGACATCGTGTTTCATCCGATGAGATCATCGTGGAACATGTGGGAGCCAACATGGGTATCCAGATCCCGCTGTTGGTTATTGACCGGAGATCGTCTCGGTCATGTCTGCATGGTTCCCGAACCCGTAGGGTCTACACACTTAAGGTTCGATGACGCTAGGGTTATAAAGGAAGTTTGTATGTGGTTACCGAATGTTGTTCGGAGTCCCGGATGAGATCCAGGACGTCACGAGGAGTTCCGGAATGGTCCGGAGGTAAAGATTTATATATGGAAAGTTGTTGTTCGGGTTCCGGGAAAAGTTCGGGTTTTTTCGGTATTGTACCGGGAAGCTTCTAGAAGGTTCCGTAGGATTCCGGAGGGGTCCGGAGGTCTGGAAATTGTTCCACCATGTCCAATACAGCAGCATGGGCTGTAGGGGGCGCCCTAGCCTTAATGGTCCAGGGGCACCAGCCCCCCCAAGGCCCATGCGCATGGGAGAGGGGAAACCCTAAGGGGGAGGGCCTCCACTTGACTTGGGAGGCACTCCTCCCCCTTGGCCGCCGCCCCCAACCCTAGATGAGATCTAGGGGGGCTGTCCCCCTCTCCCCCCACCTACAAATAGTGGAGGGGTGGGAGGGCAACCGCACCCAAGTTCTGGCGCACCCCTCCCCCTCTCCCAAGTACTCCTCCTCTCCCGCGGTGCTTGGCGAAGCCCTGCAGGATTGCCACGCTCCTCCATCACCACCACGCCGTTGTGCTGCTGCTGGACGGAGTCTTCCTCAACCTCTCCCTCTCTCCTTGCTGGATCAAGGCGTGGGAGACGTCACCGGGCTGTACGTGTGTTGAATGCGGAGGTGCCGTCCGTTCGACACTAGGATCTCCGGTGATTTGGATCACGACGAGTACGACTCCTTCAACCCCGTTCTCTTGAACGCTTCCGTTTAGCGATCTACAAGGGTATGTAGATGCACTCTCCTTCCCCTCGTTGCTAGTTACTCCATAGATTGATCTTGGTGATGCGTAGAAAATTTTGAATTTCTGCTACGTTCCCCAACAGTGGCATCATGAGCTAGGTCTATTGCGTAGATTCTTTGCACGAGTAGAACACAAAGTAGTTGTGGGCGTTGATTTTGTTCAATATGCTTACCGTTACTAGTCCAATCTTGTTTCGACGGTATTGTGGGATGAAGCGGCCTGGACCGACCTTACACGTACTCTTACGTGAGACAGGTTCCACCGACTGACATGCACTTGGTGCATAAGGTGGCTAGCGGATGCCAGTCTCTCCCACTTTAGTCGGAACGGATTCGATGAAAAGGGTCCTTATGAAGGGTAAATAGCAATTGACATATCACGTTGTGGTTTTGCGTAGGTAAGAAACGTTCTTGCTAGAAACCCATAGCAGCCACGTAAAACATGCAAACAACAATTAGAGGACGTTTAACTTGTTTTTGCAGGGTATGCTATGTGATGTGATATGGCCAAGAAGAATGTGATGAATATATGTGATGTATGAGATTGATCATGTTCTTGTAATAGGAATCACGACTTGCATGTCGATGAGTATGACAACCGGCAGGAGCCATAGGAGTTGTCTTTATTTATTGTATGACCTGCGTGTCATTATACAACGCCATGTAATTACTTTACTTTATTGCTAACCGGTAGCCATAGTAGTAGAAGTATTAGTTGGCGAGACAACTTCATGGAGACATGATGATGGAGATCATGATGATGGAGATCATGGTGTCATGCCGGCGACGATGATGATCATGGAGCCCCGAAGATGGAGATCAAAAGGAGCAAAATGATATTGGCCATATCATGTCACTATTTGATTGCATGTGATGTTTATCATGTTTATACATCTTATTTGCTTAGAACGATGGTAGTAAATAAGATGATCCCTCATTAAAATTGTTGGGGAACGTAGCAGAAATTCAAAATTTTCCTACGTGTCACCAAGATCTATCTATGGAGAGACCAGCAACGAGTAGAAAGAGAGTGCATCTACATACCCTTGTAGATCGCTAAGCGGAAGCGTTCAAGTGAACGGGGTTGATGGAGTCGTACTCGTCGTGATTCAAATCACCGATGATCCTAGTGCCGAACGGACGGCACCTCCGCGTTCAACACACGTATAGCCCGGTGACGTCTCCCACGCCTTGATCCAGCAAGGAGAGAGGGAGAGGTTGAGGAAGACTCCATCCAACAGCAGCACAACGGCGTGGTGGTGGTGGAGGAGCGTGGCAATCCAGCAGGGCTTCGCCAAGCACCATGGGAGAGGAGGAGTAGGAAGAGAGGTAGGGCTGTGCCAGAACTTCGTGTATAGCTCCCATGCGCCTCCCCACTATATATAGGGGTGGAGGGGCTGGTTTCTTGCCCTCCAAGTCCATTGGGGCGTTGGCCAAGGTGGGAGGAAAGAAATCTCATTATTTCCTTCCCCACCGATTGTTATCCCCCCTTTTTAGGGATCTTGATCTTATCCCTTCGGGATATGATCTTATTCCTTCTAAGGGGGGATCTTGGTGCGCCTTGACCAGGGGTGTGGGGCCTTGCCCCCACTACCCACGTCCATGTGGGTCCCCCCATGCAGGTGGGCCCCACTCCGGAACCTTCTAGAACCTTCCCGGTACAATACCGAAAAATCCCGAACATTTTCCGGTGGCCAAAATAGGACTTCCCATATATAAATCTTTACCTCCGGACCATTCCGGAACTCCTCGTGATGTCCGGGATCTCATCCGGGACTCCGAAAAACATTCGGTAACCACATACAAACTTCCTTTATAACCCTAGCGTCATCGAACCTTAAGTGTGTAGACCCTACGGGTTCGGGAGACATGTAGACATGACCGAGACGTTCTCCGGTCAATAACCAACAGCGGGATCTGGATACCCATGATGGCTCCCACATGTTCCACGATGATCTCATCGGATGAACCACGATGTCAAGGACTTAATCAATCCCGTATTCAATTCCCTTTGTCTATCGGTATGTTACTTGCCCGAGATTCGACCGTCGGTATCCAATACCTTGTTCAATCTCGTTACCGGCAAGTCACTTTACTCGTTCCGTAACACATCATCCCGTGATCAACTCCTTGGTCACATTGCGCATATGATGATGTCCTACCGAGTGGGCCCAGAGATACCTCTCCGTTTACACGGAGTGACAAATCCCAGTCTCGATCCGCATAAAACAATAGATACTTTCGGAGATACCTGTAGTGCACCTTTATAGTCACCCAGTTACGTTGTGACGTTTGATACACCCAAAGCACTCCTACGGTATCCAGGAGTTACACGCTCTCATGGTCAAAGGAAGAGATACTTGACATTTGGCAAAGCTCTAGCAAACGAACTACACGATCTTTTGTGCTAGGCTTAGGATTGGGTCTTGTCCATCACATCATTCTCCTAATGATGTGATCCCGTTATCAACGACATCCAATGTCCATAGCCAGGAAACCATGACTATCTGTTGATCACAACGAGCTAGTCAACTAGAGGCTCACTAGGGACATATTGTGGTCTATGTATTCACACGTGTATTACGATTTCCGGATAATACAGTTATAGCATGAATAAAAGACAATTATCATGAACAAGGAAATATAATAATAATACTTTTATTATTGCCTCTAGGGCATATTTCCAACAGTCTCCCACTTGCACTAGAGTCAATAATCTAGTTCACATCGCCATGTGATTAACTCTCACAGGTCACATCGCCATGTGACTAATACCCAAGAGTTTACTAGAGTCAGTAGTCTAGTTCACATCACTATGTGATTAACACTCAATGAGTTTTATGTTTGATCATGTTGCTTGTGAGAGAGGTTTTAGTCAACGGGTCTGAACCTTTCAGATCCGTGTGTGCTTTACAAATCTCTATGTCATCTCCTAGATGCAGCTACCACGCTCTATTTG